>NC_051179.1:111505888-111635291 GCF_013339695.2 Rhipicephalus sanguineus
GGCTCATATTGGTTTCAAAGCCCAAATTCAAGGATCTTCAAGGATTCCTATAGAAGGTTCTTGGAGGATGGAAGACAGCATCACAAGTATCAATTTTCTGCTCTAACAAAGTTTCCAAAACAATACGGGCAGCTTTAAGCATTTGAAGTAAAAAATGGGATTCAGCCAAGTGAGAACCTAGAGACAATGAAGCCAAGGAAAGTATAAAGCGCATAATTCGTAGGCTTTAACTGTAGAGTAGTAATTATGACATAAATGGAAAGGAATTAAAGAGGATGAAAAATCAACTTGCTGCTGATAGGGACCAAATCTACAACCTTGATATAATGCGTCCGATACTCTACCTGATCATATTAGCTGCCTACTGTGCACAAAATTCACAGCATTATAGCAGCTGCTGGGACATCTTTTATATTAGATAAGTAATCTTGTTCAGTTCCCCCGTCTCACTTTTTCAGGCATTGAGAAACTGTTCAGTTTTATGACGGTGATGTACGACGCTTCTACTTTTTCCGAGTATTGACCTGCTAAACAACAAATAGTAATGACTGCTTCAAAATGTTATCCCTAATTTTTACAATTTGATCGTTGAATACATTTTTGACTCCATGCAGTCATCATGCTTCTCCTGTTTTTGGGCTTTGATAACAATTGAATCAAGTGCGAATTGGATTTATGCCAGTAGAGCAATGAACTTAGCAAATATCCTCTACATATAAAGTCAAGGTTCTTGCCTACACAAAAGAGCAATAACAATCACTACATGGGAGTCAATCACTAAGCCTGAGCAGCAATGCCATCAGCTTTAGTCAGAAGTACTTGGTTTCTAGCACAAAGCATCAACTTTTTTTCACATTTTGCCTGCATTATAGGACAGTGGATGTTTGTTGAGCTAGAAGATCTATAACACGTAGTGAGCTTCCTATAGAATAAGAGAAGCTAGGCGCTGGAAGTGAAGTCGAGTCCCGAGGAGACAAATCAAGAGAAAGGGGGAGAAGGCAGAGCGACAGTTGTGGAAACGAAATGAATGATCGGTCAAGCAGTGATGCAAGCAAGGTAAACACAGTAGCGGAATCATCACTGAGCACGACATGTTCCCTCAGTTTGCTAGACAAATGTTTACAGAACACAGAAAGAAATTAGTATTGTCAATATTGGACACTATATGCTAAGAAATTCCAAGGGTTTTCAAGGGTTTCAGGGCTTTAAAAATGTACTTTTACTTTTTCAAGGGTTTTCAATCGTTTCAAGGACCTGCATGCACCCTCAGTAAAGGAGCAGATCACAATTTAAAGTGGAATGTGTGCCCTATGAATACCACCAAAATATGGGATTGCAAACTTGAAGCTTGATTGAGCGCTCACTTAATGCAACTGTGCATAAACTTACACATTACAATATTGCAACACTTGACTAGTGAATGCAATTAATATTAAATTAGCGTAACGCGATTGTTCGTACACTTGCACATTATAAAATCACAGTCGTTCACTATTGGTAGCACCACCGCTCTTCATCTGTTCAGGCAACTTCGGTTCCCTCGACAGAAGTGGGGCCAAGGTGTTCTTTACATTCGTGGCCAGTGATTTGTGACAGATGAAGCCTGCGACAGAAGGACAGGACACTTATAACTAAAAGTTCCACGAGAAAAATATAACAAACTTTGCACACGTCACGATGAAATTATTTTATTAGTTCTGTATGGGTATAACTGCAGTGCATGACCAGCACATTGCGTTCCCCAGTAAAAATGCAAAAGAGGGCAAGAACGAAAAGCACGCTGTGCCAGAGCTTTATGAACACCTTCTATGTCAAAGGTGTGAACCATACTTTACCACTTTGGCTGCAGCATAATTTCCAGCTAGACATATAACAAACATAAGAGGAGAGACAGGGCAGAGCTCTTGCTTTCAACTGTTGAAATTCATTCACAAACCCAGAGTATCCCCAATGGACAAACAAATGATCCAACAAGTGTGCCAGAAATAACATTCAAGCAGGCCAGCAAAAAAATTTCACTGGCGACAGAAGTCATTGTTGGTAAGCTTCTTAAGATATGCCACTTCTTGCCCAACGAGTTCAAAAATGGCACGCTTACATATTTATCACCAGCCATGAAAATGCAGCAGTCTTGCTGCCTCTCTGTCTAGAGAGCAGTCAGAGCCCACATATCTAGTTAAAAACACGAGTTACGTTTTTAGTTTTAACAGTCAAATAAATAGAGTGCATTGCTCAGTGGATTTGCTTGCACGTAAAGTGACTTCCTTGCATGTCTGATTGTTTCAATTTCGTCAGCTGAAGCCTAGCGCTCTCTGGCAGTTGAGCTGCCAAAAAGATTGAGCTGCCTCTGCCCCTTCACGCTTCATTTTCCTGTTCAGCATAGGCATTAGGAGATATGTCACAGCTAAAGCAATCACACAAACTAGCCCAACTCCCTTATTTAACTTTGCCTACTGAGTAACAATATGTTCACTAAGAAAACTTACAAAAACTACGAGACATTTTGAAGTAATTTTGTCTGTTTACCCAAGTGAGATGCAAACAGCTTTTGGAAGTTCGTATCGTGTAGCATATTTTCATTGCTCCTAAACAAAATTCCACCACGCCACAAGAATTAAGAGTCGCTTCAATTTAATTTGCATCGTACAAGCTGATATGCTGTTAAGTGCATTTTGTATGTCATAATTATTCTTCATAGGCTTCTCTACAAACAAACGTTAACACGGCTGACAATGAAGTGTGTTTTCAAACTTCAGAACACCATTTTACTTTGGCTTTACTGCAGTTATGCAAGCTGGTTAGACTAAAGCCTGCAGAACACAACAGCTATCAGAAATGTTCTGTTTCAAAAGTGGCATATTCACTGTGGGATATACTTGTAAGAAAATTATTTTTTTTATAACTATAAACCCACACTTACTGAAAAGCAGTCTACTACAGCCAAATGCTCCTTTTTAAGTAAGAAATCACGAAAGAGTTGAACAATTTCACAGTGGGATTCCACGGTATATGTCACAGTTTGTAAGAAGGGAAAAATAGCAGACATCAAACGCCTATTCAGAGCTGTTTGATTTAGTCAGCATGTTGAAAAAAGTTAAACACGTTTTCTCTAACTTAGCAGCGAAGTTGATTGATGGCGTGTTATAAATGGGCTAGGTGCTTACTGGCAAACAAGCACCAAACATCACATGCAAATATAAGGGGACCACCAATCACACAGGACATCGAATAACTCATCTGGAATACAATATCCTATTAGCTTGTAGTGAAGTTTTAAACAGCAGACGGGACAATGTTAACGCCCAAGCTATGGAACGCGCAAACAATGTAATAATATCCGGGGTTTAACGACCCAAAACCACGATATGATTATGAGAGATGCCGTAGTGGAGGACTCCGGAAATTTCGAACACCTGGGGTTCTTTAACGTGCACCTAAATCTAAGTACACGGGCCTCAAACATTTTCGCCTCCATCGAAAATGCAGCCGCCGCGACCGGGATTCGATCCCGCAGACTTCGGGCCAGCAGTCGGGCGCCATAACCACTAGACCACCGTGGCAGGGGCCAAACAATGTAAAAAAGAATATGGAAGTCACTGAGCATTACAGTACAAGGAGCGTGCATGCAAAAATTTGCTTCATCTGGTCACAAGATAGTCAGCACGCCATTAATAGATATGGCAGCAGAAGTAACATTGCTCAATGATAAGACACCTCATGTGTCCCTTTTTTCCTTTCCTCAGTGAAAATTACTTTTTGAAACTGCAATACATGGCTGGATTTTACTAATAACATTCAGTTCGTAGTCAGCACTCTGGCTGTGCTCTACCAGTCTTGCTCTTCGTTATTGCTGTTTTACACATAAAGGTAAAGAATAATACTTGAATGCCATAGTCCGCTGCCAGTTCATTGGCACAACTTGGTTAGGGCAAATACAATGCCTAAGACGGCACTCTAACACACAAGCATGCATACCTTACAACTTGTTTTACCAAGTTTTACTTCGTCATGAAACTCTGAAAATCAATTTGTTAATTCTGCCTCGCATAGATGTCCCAAGTGTCCTCAAACAGTGAGATATCCTGCTATGGCGCTGTGCAGGTAGCTGACATATTTTTTCAGCGCATCCTACCAGAAGCAGGTGGCCACAAGCATGAATGACCAAGTGGAACATGTATATGACATGCACTTGCTATTACATATTGTTTCCTGTCTTGGAGTTGCTCACAATATAGGAGCAATAAGTCTCTCAATTGAAAAGGTCTAAACTGTCGATTTGTAGTGATGGATACAAATAAATACCATTTAATATGGCCTTGTCCAGACTTGCAGGAAGAATGCTTCCATCTTTCACAGCAAGCTGTCCACCACTTCAGTCTCTTGAGCTGCTGTCTATGCTGGATACATGCATAACAAATAACACAAAAAGTTCCGTCAACTTGCGCACAAAGGGTCCTTACAGTACAGAAGTAGTAATATTAAGCATGATGGCTTAACACAGGCATATCATTATATACCAAAATTGTCCTCAAAAATAGGCCCAGGATGCATTAAGAACAAGTATTAGAGTAGTAGTGGGTCACTGCAAATAATTGTGATTTGCATTATGTGTCGAATTTTTCCTACAATTGTGTATTGCAAAAGGGTGAGATATACAGCTTGCCATATAGGTAATTTGAACACAAGAAAACTCCAGGAGCACTCCCACCAAAATATTAAATAAATATACGTGTGGTCAATTTGTAGAACGGACGACAATGAGCCCATTTATTGTATGACATCATGAATGTGGAGATTTCAAAAAAGCTTAAGATTCAGTAAAAGAGCAAGAAGGCCAGACGGGACAGAAAAGATTGAACACTGTGTCAGTTTTTCTGTCCCTCTGCTGTTCTTACTTTCATTAAATCTTGGGCACGCTTTAGCAACATGCCCAATTTTCCTCTCTGAAACAACTATCCTTGCTGTACTAAAGTCCATTCATGTGCAGACCTGGTCCTTTACACTAGAAGTGCCTGTTCAATTTAATGAGCCCTTGATCCACTCCCGTTCTTTTGTTCTTTAATAGCGAGGGCCTCGTGCCAGCAAACTTGATGCCCTCAGGTAGCACATGACGGTTTATTGATCAGCTACCAGCTCGTAGATTTCACGGGCTATGCGACAGCAGCATGACTACGAATGCTGGTGTGACACTGCCGGGATTACACACACAGAAGTGCCCAGTGGGGTGGATGAGAGAACGACTATGTCGTAGCTAGAGTGGTGGAGTATGAAATGCAACACTTTGTTGTAGGTTCAGGCCCTGGCAGCAGAATGTTTGTATTTTTGTCTACATTAATTCCTTTTTATGTCATAATTACTACACTACTTTTAAAAACTACGAATAATCTCCCCTATACCTCCCTTGGCTTCATCAGGTTTTGTCGAACAAAAAAACTGAGCCCCTTGATCTATTCTATTTTTTTTTACTTTGTTCAATTTCTCAGTGCTGTAATCACGCCTGAGAACCAGTAACCTCACTGTGATCTGCAACACATATACAGATATCAGAAATTGCGTTCTCTAATTAATTACTTCATAAACTAAAGCAGCATTGTCACCAGTTTCACTGAATGCTAGATCTTAGTTGTGCATCCTTCAAATAAGAACCCCCTTTCAATTTCCTCTTTCTTTAGCAAAGCACCAAAGAAAACAAGAACTATACAGTACAACACAATCAAGTAGTGTTTCAATGCACCAGCGCAGCTTAAACCATTTACCATTTGGGATAAGAAGCTTTTGCAATGGTGCTATTCCCTGTTACAAGAATCTGTATTAGAATGTGTATGGTTCAACAAAGAAAATATGAAATGGCATGTAAGATATCTGACCCAATTTTTATCACACAAACACAGCAACAAAAAGAGCATGAACTTGCTTAATAAGCTTAATTGAACTGACACTAAATATCAAGCACTCATTACCTACTTTTTAATTGCTGACTTGTGTGCAGTTGTTTATATTAGAAAGTTGTGGTGCATGACAATTTAGCGCACACCAAGTTTTGCTTGAAATGTCGTCCCTTCCTTGTCACGTGCAGCTCAGACACGCCGCGTGTCCCGCGCCAGTTTCGATATCAACCTTAAAATTGGAAGTTGAATATCTCGGATAACGTGCAACTCTCGCGATTTCAAAAAAAAAGGCATGCCATAACTTGGCACGCACAATATCTTTTTAATATAAACCACCTCCCTAAATAATTTAAAAGTGGATGAACGAGTTGTTAATTAACAGCGTAAATGTAATTTTGCTTGAGGCAAAGTATTTCCGCCTCGACTTCAAGTTCATGAGCGAAAATGACAGGAGCCTGACTGTTACACAACGTTTATAAAAAATATGTAATGTCCAAAAAGAAAACACACACACTACATGCATGCTGTGCGACTTCCCGTTAAGTTTGATGTATGTACTTCCTGTTACTACCAGTATCCATAGCGTGATTCACACAAATGCATTGCTTCAAATGGGCATCCAGCACACATCTAGGTGCTACGAGCCGCGACCTTGAGCAGCCAGAAGGCAACTGTGCTAATTACTTGCAAAAAGGACGCAGCACGGTAGACGCCGACGCAACCAGAGGCATATGCTCTGAGCAGTATAGCGTGGGCATGACAGCATTGTGTCTTCCTACCTGCGTCCCCGTCTACCTTTGCAAGTTAATTCATTATACCTATGCCTATGGAACTATAACTTCAATTGCATTTACACCACAGAAAGGGTGTGGAACGACGACCAGTATGTTTAAAAGCGGACCCACTTTTACGGTGACAAGGCAATGTGCAAGTCGCTCCAAGCGACGATCTCGTGCAGCCAAGTTATAACGGCTCAACAATACAAGGCGTGCGTGGCAGGAGCACAGAATCCCGTAATGGAACGCGCATTCTTCAACTTGTTTTCAACTGTAATCAACGCACACGGCAACCGCTCCATAGAAAGGTATAACGAAGAGCACAGAAAGCAGCGATACTAGCACAATGCATACTTTTTTAGTAGGCCCTTGCTCTTGCGCAGCATCCCTTCTGTGGTAACTGGCCGCCCGCCCAGGCACTCTTACCTGCATAAAAGTTTTCATGCACTAAGGTAACTCAGTAACGCAGTTTGGTAGCATTCTCGAACTCACCGAGGTGTTGTATCCGCTGCGGCGACTGTCTCGTCAAACGGCCCGCGCTTGCGATCTTGTTCAAAGCTCGCGTCCGTGGTTTGTGCCACGGCGACGTATCGCCGCCGTCGATTCCGTGTCAAACAACGACCCGAACGTCCCGACACGCGATGTAAGTAGTACGTGTTCATTCAACAACGATAACCGCACGTAATATTGATAAACACGGTAAAAATAGATGCGCGAAACACCACTTCGCAGCGAGCGCAGGCAGCCTTTCAACGGAACCCGTGTGAACCACGTCACGTGTTCACTGACGTCTCTGCGCGTGCGCGCCGTGCGCGTTCTTCGGTTTGAACTGATTGGCTCTCTCGCTCAGCGGGCGATTTGAATCCTTGAACTCAGTTGCGGCAACTCTCTCTCCCTTCCGTCTACTGCATCTCCCTGTTCATGGCCTCCGATACGCCGGCGCGCAATCTTGGAGGCCATGGCTTGTTCACCACTTCTTTCTCGGACGCGCGCCTGTACTGTACTGTACAATCGGGCGGCCGCAACGTGTCAACCGCGTCTGATCGGTTCTTACTACTACTACTACTACTACTACTACTACTACTACTACTACTACTACTGCGCTTTTGCTGTTTAAAAATATACATCATCTGTACACGAGTGGTGCGTTTTAATTACTGCTAAAAGTAACAGCTGCTGTCTTTACGGCTGGCTAAGTGTGCACGTCCGTGCGTGTGCAACACAAAAAGCACGTCGAAAACCGAGGCCTTTTGACAACAAGTGTTCACTGTGCTACTTAATACCTCTTCGCAGGCACGTAGGCAAGCCCCCCCCCCCCCCTCCGAAAAAAAAAACGTTTCTACGTGCCTGCCTCTTCGTATTGAGCAACGAACCAATGGCACCATCAATGCCTCGCCCTTAGTGTGATTCAGCTGCAGCTTCTTTCTGATTGATGTACTTTGTTAGCCTTAATTGATATATTCTAAGTTGGGCATGTAAGCAAGTTACTATCAATTTGAAATTGCCCATTTAAACACTATTCAAAAGTACATTGCACGTCGTCGTAATAAAAGCAGGAGAAAATACTTATTTGTTGAAAGGCGACAGCTAATCGACAAAATAGTAGTTTAACAAACTTCGTTTCTGGGCAAGTTCGTTTATATTCGAAAAGAAAGCCAACGTACTGTGTATACTGAATAGTAACAGAAACAGCAATACTGCACTGAATTCTGCTATTTATGTCTTGAAAGAGGCTGTTTTCCTGTGTTCAGCGTGACCGTTATCCCGCTTCGACATTGCGCTTTGCAGTATTCCATGAAATACGTTGTCCTTGGCAATGGACAAACGAAGGCGGAAAGACCATACGGTCCTTGCAGTTATATTAGTTTCTTTTGTGAGTTACTGTGTTCGTTAAAAGTGCGATCTATAAATACAAGACAAAATTTACAAGTTTCGATGCGTTTTTATAGCATCATTGATCCCAGGAGGGTTAGAGTCAAAGAACCCGTGCATACACAAAAACTGTTCTCAGATGGTTAAATAAGACATTAGTGGTAAATAACGATGAGAACGACCGACACGCACACGACCGGCGAAACCATGGGGGAGGGGCGGGGGGCCGCGGAGCGAGCGCGCGCCTCCAGACCGGCCGTGGTTTTACAATAAAGGATCGGTCGAGAAGAGAGCACTGCGAAGAGTGTTCACAAAAGAAACGTGGAGTTTCAAAGGTAAGGGTTCGAGGAAGTTCTGTAGATCCGGTACACATATGGTCGGAGAAATGAAAGGGCGTACTTACGAAAATTGCGTGCATTTTACTGGTTTGTGAACGTTTTGGCCGTGGCACAGCCTTCGTCAGTCAGAACTTTGATCAGTGCGCATGTGCGCGTGTGTTTGCGCGCGCGTGTGTGTATTTGCATGTGTGCGTGCGCGCGTGCGCGCGCGCGCGCGCGTGTGTGTGTGTGTGTGTGTGTGTGCGTGCGTGTGTGTGTGCGTGCGTGTGTGTGTGTGTGTGTGTGTGTGTGTGTGTGTGTGTGTGTGTGTGTGTGTGTGTGTGTGTGTGTGTGTGTGTGTGTGTGTGTGTTTTGGACTGACCTGCATGCAGTATCAAAATTTATGAGGCATTGATTGCACCAAGTTCCACTGGCAGTGAATAATGCCTCGATGGCATTTCGACATAATTGCGTCAATGACATTTTTATTCCAATCTGTACTCAACAGAAATACTGTTGTTGAAATATTTCCTCAATTGTATTTCAAAATAATTGCGTCAATGAAATTTTTATTGCAAAGTGCTCAAGAGAAATATTGTTTACGAATTATGTCCTCAATGGTATTTCGATAGAAATGAGTCAATAAAATTTTTATTGCAAAATGGTAAACAGAAATATTGTTTATGAATTATGTCCTCAATGGTATTTCGATAAAAATGAGTCAATGAAATTTTTATTGCAAAATGGTCAACAGAATTATTGTTGAGGAAGTATTCCCTCAATGGTATTTCGATTGAAATGAGTCAATGAAATATTTATTGCCAAGTGCTCAACAGAATTATTGTTGACGAAATATTCCCTCAACGGTATTTCGATAGAAATGAGTCAATGATATTTTTGTTGCGAAATGCTTAACAGAAATGTTGTTGACGAAGTATTGAAGCAAGTCAATGAGTATTGCGGAATCATTGATAATCAATAAAGTCAATAATTCGATCATACTCCGGCAATGGAAAATCAACAGTCATTTTCATAAGGGTTGGGCGGACAGAAATTTATCTGAAACGCTAGATAATAGCGGCTCTTTGCCCCCACGACAAAGTATACATAAAATATTTTCTAGCTTTTAATCCCACGTTCAGCCAGTAAGGACATAGAGACATAATATAACAAGGGGAACTTTAAATGCTCTGTAATTAATCACCACGGACTACTTCTGAGCGCACGCTCGAGAAAAATTATCCTCAATATAGTCCCTTTGAAAATGTCAAAAAACGGCATTATAAGCCCATAAGAAAAGATTTCGCTAATTTAGAAAAAAAGCAAAATTGAAAGATGGGCGGTGACGCCGGTTTGAAATTCCCCGCCACAGCTCGTTGTTATACCATGAACCTTGATAATATATTGTCAGGACTCCATTACGTATGCGTTCCCCAACGAATTCTAACATGTAACTTTGCAAACACACATACAAAACTCTTGTTTGACATTAATCACTTGCAGCACAACTTTTGGTGCATGAATGCTACAGCATAGAAAAAAATCACGCCATATCCACGAAGTGAATGATGATTGAGGAGCTGGTTCGGAGGTAATCAGGTAAACCGTGAATGCTCCGTGCAATTCCTCTACTGTCGAATAAAGACGTCTCACGTTGTTATAGTAGCGATTTTGGTCAGGTTGTTGTCGAACCACAAGCGGTCACAGTCTTTTCAGCTGTAGCCGAACGTGTGGTTGAGGAAATCGCGCTGGAAGCGCGCGTCGACGCCACCAACTTCAGGTAGCGACCGCTTGCGGCGCTTGGCCGCAGCATCCCGCGCCCGTACCTCTTCGAGGTTCTCTTGCCGCCGCTTCCGCGCTGCTTCGGCTTCGCAGGCTTGTATCTCGGTGTCCGCACGACGCTGACGTCTCTCTGCGGCCTCGCGAGCTCTCACCGCAGGGTCTTGGCGGCGAACCGGCGTTGCTACCTTGCGAGCCCTCCGCTCCGCCGCCAAGTCTTCTTCGTTCATGTTATTAGTATCGAAGCGCACTGCCGGAGTGGAGCGAGCGCCGCATGCTACATTCGGCTATGCTATATGTGGTTTTGCCTGCGTTATTATCATCATCAAGCCTCTCGAAGAACAAGAGACGTCAGCACCATGTTTGACTTCTCTTTCGCGTGAGCGTGCGCATGCCGCAGTTGGCTGTGCTATATGTGGTTTTGCCTGCGTTAATGTCATCATCAAGAAGAGGAAGAAGACTTCTCTTTCGCGCAAACGTGCGCATACTACAGTTCGCTATGCTATGTGTGCTTTTGCCTGCGTTAATATCATCATCAAGGCACTCGAACAACAAAAGGACGAAGACTTCTCTTTCGCGCCGAACATCAGACGTCAAACATGGTGCTGTCTATAAAGTAATGGAAAAGGAAATGGGGTTGCTATAAAAACAGCACCATGCTTGACGTCTGCATCCCAGGTCAGTGGGCATGGGCTGAAGATTGCCTTTGCGAGTGCTTCATGCCGCTTGAGTCACGTCGGCGAAAAGCTGGTGGAGATACAAAATTTCAAAAAAATATTTCTCAAGTTAAAAAATAATACCCTTTTGTAACTTTGTCTATGTTCAGCTAATACGTAGATCTTTCAAATGAAGTATTGTGCATATTTTTAGTCCGACCACCAAGGCAAGTTTTTTGACGCTGAATACAGAGCTTTTCTCAAAAAAAGTAAAATTTGCAATTTTTTTTCAGACGATTTGCTACACCTTCAGCGACTAAATTATTTTTCTTTTGTAGTATGTCGAACAGGCTTCCAGTATATAATTTCTACCCTTTTAGTTTGCCTTGTTCCTGGAAAAAAATATCAAACTTTGCAACTTTATTCAATTTTGCTCGTGCGAAAAGCCCTCGAAGAATCGATATACATAAATAAGTCATTATTTTTACAGTTACATCACTTCATTAGCTTGCCGGAAATACTATTTTATTGAGTGCATCCTATAAACGCCGTTTGAAAAAAATTGTTGTTTGGTGCCCTTTAGCTCAGTCGGCGCAAAACTACATACTCTCACAAACAGGCGGGAAAATTTTTGGCAACAGAAATAAACGAGCAGAACGAGTTTTGAGCTTCAAGAAAAACGTGGAAATTTTTTCAGCCATATTTGTGATGGTCGGAAAAACGCTGGTTGATTTGGCATGGAATGACCAATATATATACACATACTTGTACATATACGGTGCACCGCGACGGCAAAAACCAGCCGAGACTGTCCATATAATTGCTATCGCAATAAAACTTTTCCGAAAGTTTTTGATGTGCACTGCTGTCGCTGCCCCTATACTTAAAGACGAGTTGTGTGGTGGAAAATGTGCCCGGCGTGGTTTGATTCAAAGCACGTTTAAGGAGCTTCCCGCGGCTCAGAATTTCACTGTGTAATACAAAGCGGACTACGTCCGATCAATAGTCGCTGCCATCCTTGTTTTGCTGTGTCTGTAACGGTCATGATCGCGCGCAGTAGCTTTGGACACGAGGCCGAAACACAGTTGGAGTATTTCTCTTTGTTTCTCCTGACGCCACTGTACGGACGCACAATCATTCTGCTCTCTGTTTCAGAGCTTGAGTGTTGTAACCACAGCCGCCGCGGTGTAACAGCCGGTATAGTGCTTTGCTTATGACCCAAAAGTCGTGGGTTTGAACCCGGCCGCGGCAGTCGCATTTCGATGGAGGTGAAGTGTTAGAGGCCCGTGTACTTACACTTAGCGGCACGTTTAAGAAGCCCAGGTGGTCGAAATTTACGAAGCTCTCTACAACGACGTGCCTCATAATCACATATTGTGGCTTTGGCGCGCAAAGCCCGAAGTATTCTTATTATTGACGTAACAAAAGCATCTTATCTAGCCACCCCGGCTGTTCCTGACAGTACCACTACCGCTGCCTTCATAATATGTCACGTGCAACTGATAGCCTGTAGTTATGATGACATCGTTCTGCGTTGAACTATCTTCTCCTGAGGCTGGAGCACTTGAGCTCCCTTGTTCTGACCCCCATAACGCGATGTTGCTGTAGGCGTCATGCAGGTCACACGCATATGCGGCGTTTTCTCTACAACATACATAATGTTCGGTGCCAACATGCTCTTCCGGATAAACGTCTGCCTTTCTAAAGTCCCCGTAGACTTCGCCAACTAGTAGTGGCACAGTCTTCACGCATTGTTGCTGCTGCGTAATGCCATCTAATGGCTGTCACAATCACTAGCGCAAAAATACAGATTACTAAAAAATGTGCTACTACTCTATGCGTATATTGCTTCCTCATCGGGTATTATATTACGGGGAATCGTTCCTACAATATTCAAACAGTCGCGCAGCGTTACGGACGAAGTCTGTGCAACAATAATTCAAGCTCTCCGTTGTTGCAACGCGGCCAAAAAATGGGCATATGGGATGCTGTGCCGAAGGAAGGTAGCATCCCAACATGAAACATAACAGCGTTTATTAACGTGTTAGTAGCAGCGGGGCGAACATGCCGATGCTGCGCTCGCTGTTAGATAAACAAGGGGGATCTTGGTAGCTTGCAGCCGAGTTTTGTAGGTGCCGCCGGTGACGTATGCCTTGGATGATTCTGCTCGGCGCTGTGGCTTATCGGATTGTGGTGCGCATCGTGCAGCCGTGTCACGCCGAACGAAATGATAGCGAGGTGTAGGATGCGTGGTGGCTGCGCAGATTGTGTCGCCACAGGCACTTGCAGAAATATTTTAAGCATATAAATATTGCGTAGAGAACTGAGAAGTTTGCGCCTTTTGAAATTGCATATGACCCTTAATACGGCAGTGCTGTTTGGGATCCTTATAATGTTCTGCAAACTTAACATAACCGCAACTGCAGAGCGACAAAATGAAGAGACCGTGAATGTGACCAGGTGAAGAGGAGAAGAAAGAAGAAAAGATGGCGATGACGTAGCCTCAATAAACTACCGAAGGCGCACTGCTTTCGTGGACTTTTACATTTGGCGCAGCCGAGTAAAGAACAAGATGTGGGAGACGTTCAACGTGGTACAGCGAGACGGCCAACCTATCGTGACGAGCTACAAGCTCGACGGAGAAGACTTCGTGCCTGCACCAGAGGAGGCAAAAACTCCGGCTCTACTGCGGACTATCGCTTCCAAGGCCAACGCAGCACTGGGCGACATCACCGCTAAAGGTACCACGACTATTAACATGGATCTCGAGGAGCTAAGTCGCCTGACCAAGCAAGATCTCCGTAATACCCTTAGCCTCGACGCAAATGCATTTTCTTCAACTCAGACGTTGTCAGACGCGATGTTGCAACTTGTCGAATTGCAAAGTCAGCAAGCCCAGTGCCAAGAAGCTCTTTTAAGTACACTCGCAGCATGCTGTAAAGTCGGAGCCCAAGTAGAGCCAGAAGTATTTGACGGCATCTTTTCTAGTGCTCACACATGGCTTGACCACTATACGAATACGCCTGAGCAAAAAATTCTTGGTGCTCGGACTTGGACCGCGTGTTCCATATGTCGAAATATTTAGCTGGAAATCCAAGGAAATGGTTCAATATCCGCATCGTAAAGCACAAAGAACAACCCTGGTGTGCATGGAAAGACAGCTTTCGTTTGCTTTTCAAGGCAATCCGCTCGAGTCGTGGGATGACGCGCTTGCATATAGACAGAAAGAAGGAAAGCTTTCTGAGTATGTCTTTGAAAAGTGTCGCCTACTTCAACTCTCCGAGCCTAAACTTTCGGAATCGGCCATTATACCGCTTGTAATGCTTGGAATGACGAGAGAATGCCGACAGCAGACACAACTCATGTCACCGCGCTCTCTAGAAGACCTTCTTTGTATGATAAGGAATGTTATTGTCACAGATACCTGTATAAAAACGAGGGTCACATCGCGCGAAGCAGCCGAACTTAAGGGTACACGGCTTTCAGGACAAAGCATGCTACGAATCTATACGTACTAATTGTCCTAGCGCTCTACCTTCAAGAACAGCGACACACTTCAGTGACTGCGACAGCAGGGAGGCCACAGAAACTCAGAACCCTACCGAGTAGTGAAATAGAGACTACATTTATTACAAAGACACACATTCTGTATGCTACTATGCTTGTCAATAATCAAGAAGTGCCAGTAATTATTGATACTGGAGCATCTGTGAGCATGATAAATGAAGGAGTTGTGTGTCCCCATGAGATTATCACGGGTAAGTCCATACAGCTGCACGGCTACGATGGCACATGCAGGGATTTCTCCAGATGGACAAATGCTAAACTTCAGCGGCCAGGAGGTCACAGTCAAATGTTTGGTGCTATCCGGAGTTGACTTTGACTTTATCGTCTCTCGGCCGGATATGAAGCGCCTAAAGATGAACATACTGTGGGACGATGTGATAACAACGGATGAAGGCAAAATTACGAACTATGCGATAGAACCCATGAATAATGTTGTCACCAAGACAAGTAGAATGGCTATGTGCCCTGATGACATTGCAGCCAAGTTCCCAGAACTAATATGCGTTGTAACATATCCAACACCGACAACAGCAATTGAGGTACCGTTTGAGCTGAACAATACAACAATAGTCCGGAGAAAGCCTTACGCCTTGAGTCATGAAAAGGAAGTTTGGCTGAAACAAGAACTCCAAGGTATGCTCGACTCCGGCATCATCAGGCCGTCTACATCCACATTCGCGTCACCAATTACTATTGCACCCAAGGAAGATGGTTCCCTTTCACTGTGCACGGATTATCGACTAATCAACAGACAGACTGCATTGTTCTCTTTCCCAATGCCCCGGATAGATGAAATCATCGATGAAACTGGCGGATTTCAATGGTTTTCAAGAATTGATTTGTGCAAGGGATACTAGCAAGTGCCACTAAAAGAAGAAAGAAAGAAATTTACAGCATTTGTCACACTATTTGATATCTATGAGTATAACCGTCTCCCGTTCGGACGGAAGAACTCTGGGGCATGGTTTCAAAAGCTAATGAATAATGTCCTGAAAGATTACATAGGCAAGTTCTGCAACAAGTATGTCGATGACATTATTGTTTACTCGAGGACGAAGGAGGCCCACAGTCAGCACTTATCTGATGTACTAGAGGCCTTGAGCTGAGCAAGATTCAAGATAAACGTGAAGTGTGTTTTTTTTTTTTTCAAACTGTGGTGTTCATCGGTAGAGTTTTCAATGGGAAAACGAAAAGCACAAAAGAAAAAAGTGTGCAGAGTATTTCAAGCCTTGTCAAGCCATATTATCTGCATTCCTTGCGAGTTTTCCTGGGTCTGGCGGGTCATTTCAGGACATGTATCAAGAATTACGCAACGAAAACGAGGTGCTTAACCGCACTGACACAAAAAGAAGTTTCGTTTATATGGACCGAAGAGTGTGAACGGTGCTACTTAGAACTTGGCAAGATTATTTCGTCTGACCCTCTGCTGACATTACCAGATTTTTCACTACCCTACGAACTATGTACGGATGCTTCTCACTACGGAACTGGAGCCGTACTCTATCAAGACGGCGTTCAGAAGCCCACTGGAAGGCATTAACAAGTAATTGGATATTACTCATACACGTTTTCATACACCTAGAAGGCCGCAATTTCAAGCTTTTCACTGATAATTAAGGTCTTACGCACATCCTTAAGCTGGCGCAGCCTAAAAGAAGGCTGGCTCGGTGGATAAGTGAAATCCAGCAGTATAGTTTCGAAGTTTGGCATCGCCCAGGACTCAAACATCGAGATGCTGATGCGCTTTCCAGATTGTACGTGCCATGGGAAGCCAACTGCGAGAGTGTAAACATGGCAACGCTTTAGGAAGACACACAGTATTTACAATTTAAGAATGGTCGCATACACGTACCTGAAACATGTGTGCCGTTAATTCTTAGACTGTACCATAATAGCCCGGAATCAGGTGGTCATGATGGTTTTTGGAGGACATACCGGAAGCTTAGGCAAAGATTCACGTGGAAAAACATGAAAGCGGATGTTTCACGCTACATCAAAACATGCCATGAATGTCAGGTGCACAAAGCCAAGTTCAAGCCAAGAGGGAATCAGATAGTCATATCAACATACTCAGACGTTCTATTCAAAGTGTTGCATCTCGACTTCGCCGAGATAAAAAAGAAGGGCGAGGGCGTCAGAAAAACGCAAGCTTTTCTTGTAGCAGTGGATGAATGTACGCGGTTCGTTGCTGCCAAGCCCGGAAAAGAGGACGCGAACTCCGTTATTCAGCTTCTTGAAAGAGGCATCTTCAAAAGCGTAAAGGTTATAGTTGCTGACAATGGACCAGCTTTCCGAAGTGACAAGCTCCGAGTTTGGCAACAGCAAAAATGTGTCGAGCTTCGTTTCCCTGCTCCTTATCACCCCATAGTCAATTCTCTCGCCGAAAGGGTAATTCGGGAACTGAAGACCTTCATCCCTCTCTGCCCACAATTTAAGGGAGGTTGGAAATGCTCAATCAAGACAACACTCTCACATGATAATCGTTCCTACACAAGTGGAATAGGATGCAGTCCACATTTTGCGGCTTTTGGAACAAGCGCATGGCTTGCGGCTGATAAAGAACTGGACATCGTTGGTAAAGTGTCACTCCGAGAAACACCACTGTCGGCACAGCAGCGGAAGAAGTACCGGTGTAACATGAAGAAAATCTTTGATAAACGACACATGGCAAAGATGCCAGATATTATGCCTGGAGACATGATTCTGGTGCGCAAAGGTCTCGATGCAAAATTTCCGTTCATCGGCCCTTTGAGTGTGCTCAAAACGGCAAAACAACAAGGAATATCGAAGTCTGTGTACTATCAAGGCTTGAGAGGAAAAACAGAAGAGGCTTCGATAGGAAATGTTCTTCCGTACCATCCCCGGAGGGATGACGACAGACGGTTGGGAGGATATAATGTTCTGCAAACTTAATATAACCGCAACAGCAGAGCGACAAGGACAAAGTGAAGAGACCGTGAATGCGGCCATGTGACGAGGAGAAGAAAGAAGAGGCATGTGACCCTTGATACGGCAGTGCTGTTTGGGATCCTTGCATCCTGGTAAACATAGAAAAACTCGAAAAAATTCAAAGGTTAGCTGTCCGCTACGTTTACAAACGTTTCAGACGTCTTGATTCACCTTCGGCTATGTTGCAGTTGGCCGAATTACAGCCACTATCTGGAAGGAGAAAACAGGCACGCTTGAAGTTTTTAGCTTCTGTTTATTTTGGTGAACTTGGAATAAAAACTGACGGTTACTTGAAGACGCACATCGGTCGAGCCTCACGTCACAAGCGTAATCATTACATTAAGCCTGTATTCGCAAGAACTAACTTGTATAAATATTCATTCTTCCCGCGAACAATCACAGAGTGCAATTCATTACCATACACATCACCCATTTTACGCAGTAATTTTTTATTTTTTCCCTTTTGTGTGTGTCTTTATGTATAACCTCTCCTGCTTGGACTACTGTCTGCAGTATTGTAGAAAAAAATGCCATCTGTTGAAGATGTCAGGAAATATTGCTTTCTTTTTCTTTCAGGCTAAGATTGCGAAGTCTTAAAACAGCAATGTTTTGGTGCTCGCCGATTGCACCTTAGATTAAATATCGTCATACACAAAAAAAGCACCGGCTTTTTGCACTCTTGCTTTATCTATATTCTTCTATTCAGCGTCATTTTTTTGCTCGTATTTTTCTGTCTGACCCTTCAGCGCAGTTTCTGTGAAATTGTAATGTTCTCCGAAGATTGTTGTGCACGCACTGTTTTGTTTGTACATTAGTTTAGAGATTACGTTTTATAAAGTATAGGAAGACGGTGGGATATTGGCCTTCAGTGTGAAAAGTGGATACTGAGATAGAAGTTAAAGCCGGGACGCGTTCTTAACCACTACCTCAACACTTTCCTCTACATTAAGAATTTGGGGAACGTAAATGGCAATTGGTAATTACGACTTGCTTTTCTACATTTAGTCAGCCTAAAGTTTGGCATTTACGTGTTTTAGACTGTGCTGTACTGGTTTGACGCCTAACCATTTCTTTACTTGGCCTTTTCTAAAATGTATTTTGCGAGATTTCCCTACTCATTTATTTTTAATTGACTTGAGCGCGGTGTACCTCAAGGTGGTGTGGGCTACTCGACTTTATTTTCCTTTTTTTCCTTTTCTCTCTGGGGGACGAACACGGCACGTCCGCGCACACGCACGCACGTGTGGGCCACTATCAACACAAAAGGCTACAGTTATCAATGCCAGCGACAAGTTGGGGCAGTTATTTAAAAAAATGCATTCAATAAAATTTTGGAAAGTATTATGAACCCACATTTGGTCTAATGTCCCACGCAGTTAGTATCTTCCCACGGAATGTTCTTAGGTCTTGATTGTGGCATATTTCTTATACCCTAGTTACACGGGCACGCTAACCTCAGTTAAAATAAACCTCAGTTTCCTTAAACCGTAGTTACATGCAGCTACACGGGAAATCTAACCATGGTTGACCGCTAACCACAGCAAGTGCAAACTGAGGTTGGCCACCTCAGTTAACGAGAGTAGCTGGACAAAATGGCGGCCTCCATGTCCGACGTGCGAGACTCGGCTCCCACAGAAATGCCTGAGAAAAGAACCCGGGCACGTGTCAGCTGGCCTGTGCCAACCACATTAATGCTAATTAGGTTATGGGAATATAACCTGACTGCCTTACGCTCCAGCACACGCAATGCGCGAATCTGTGAGTCAATTGCAAGTGCGCTGAACGAGCAAGCAGGTGTCAGTGAAGGACCCTACACTGCAAAGCAGGTGCGGCAAAAAATGGAGAATCTTAACAAGCACTACAGGTAAGTGTTAACGCTTTTCTTCTAACCGAAGCGAGTACACTGCGATACACTGTACTCGCTTAATCTTCGTTCTCGTGCGCAAATATAGGTGCGCGCGTGCGGCTGCCCTTAGCGAGCGTGCAGTCGCGGCGTCATCGCAGGAATTAATAAATTAAACCGTTTCTCACGAAAGAAGACGGCTCTTGGCCGCAGTTTGGGATTATTGGTATCAGTACTTGTTATTTCATCGTGTGCGTAGAGTATCCGTCTTCGGGAAATGTTCAACTGCTCTCGCGGCAGATGGTCCTTCTACGCCACTCGAAACAGGACACTTCTAGTATAATTCGCGAGCGCTTTTAGGGCTTTATCGTTAGATTGTAGCACATTTCCCAAGGTGTCGTTGCGCGGCAGGCGTTGGATCTTCAGGCTAACATGATCGTAGGTAATGCGCACCCAGGATTCCGCTTACATTGCAAGAGAAAGCGTGCACGCTCGCACTACATTGTTATTTTGCAGCGTGGAGTGAAGTGCTTGTGGATAGCGTTGACAGCATGCTTGCTCAGTCCCTTTTCCGCGACTTATGGGAAAAACTCGAGGTGGAAGCTTAGTAAAAGGCGTTGAGCCAAAATATTCGCCAAGTAAAATCTCGCTTTTGCATTGCTGTGAATGGGTTTTCGCGTTAGTGTTAAAAATAAAAATAAGCTAGTGACCAACAATGCAACTAACTGCAGCTAACATATCACTTTGTTTTCAATCTGTAATGGGTAGTAGTCGCACAACAAATATCCAGTAGAACATACCCAACATGCAAGCCTTTAGTAGGCAATTCATGTTATTATAAATCATGAAATAACTAATTCCTACATTGTTGTGGCTTATACGTCTTTGTGTATTGACAGGCAGCTGCAGAGCACTTGCAGAGGCAGTCGGCTGATCATATATTTGCTTGCATGTACTTGATATAAAGAAATAAAAGAACTCAAGTGGCCTGTTTCTACATCTAGCAAACAGTAACGGTGTGATTAAATCATTTCAATGCAGGAGCGTCTGGAAAGAGCTGTATGTCATTGAGCAAGCTTCTTTTTTTTCTAGAAAGATGAGGCGATGTGGCACCACCATAGGTTCCGAAGGCGTGGAGTGGCCATTTTATTGGCAGCTTCATGACTTCCTGGGCACGCTGCCAATCAACGATGAAAACCTCGTGGAAGAAAATGTGGAGGTAATATAAATTTGTGCTGCACCATAAGCCTCATTGCAATTAGTTTGTGATAGTTTCCTCGTCTTTGTCTGTGTGTTTTTTAGCGCAGTTTTTGTCATCATTATGAATCTAAACCAACTAGCTCGTCTTGGTGTTCTACTTAACCAATGTAGTTAACCAAGAAAGCTGTAGCGTTATTTTTTGTGGTGATGAATGCAGTCTCGTCGTCATATGGTGCATTTATGATTGGTGTTGGTACTTCATTGTCCACTGTATTGCAGTTATGCAATCACACAGATGGCATGGTTCAAACAGCTGTAGGCTATATCTATAGTGTGTGAAAAATCATGACATAGTGACAACTGGTTTTCATGTAGCCATGCCTTTGTGTTTCGAAATAACTGCCACGTTTTTTATTTGAATTGACGTGTACGTGTGGTGGCCAAAAAGGTGCGCAGATTATTAATAATGCCTGGGGTTTAACGTGCCAAAACCACGCTATGATTGATGCACACCATGACGACGGCTCTGAAAATGTCAACTGCCTGGAGTTCTTTATTGGGCTCCTAAAAAGGTGTGCGGATCGAATATAGGGAAAACAAATGACAATGTGTCTCTGTACTCACTTACGTTCCAGTAATATAGCTGTGACCTGTCGTTCAAAAACAGCCAGTTTATACGCACTCGATGTAGCTTCAAAGATAATCATGCAACAGTTAACAATACAAATAGAGATGCAATACAAATGAATCAACCTTGTTCCAATGATTTGCCAACAAACCTGATTGCCAATCCCCCAGCTAAGCTCCAAAATAATGTTTTATAACATTGATGCTCAATCTTAAGATGGGCAGGAGGCTATATTCCCTTGAACAAATGTTTTTTAGCCAATCTAAGCATATTGGGAATCTAAAGAAGCAGCGCACACATAAATATATCACGGCGTTCCGAATTTTCACAACGTTAACAGTATGACAGAAAAATACAGCTTTATATAAAAAAGCACCGCCAGATCGCACCCATTGTGAGCATCAATTTCATGTAAAGCAGTCAACGAGGAGGTGCCTATGCCACACTTTCCGACTTATAGCCAAATCTTCCGATGTGAATACGGATCTGTGCGTAACGTGTAATTTTGGTTAGTATTGAGTTAAGGATTCGACCAGAACAGCGCCCAGGCGTAGGCGGCTGGATAGATAGATAGAAACACTCAAAGTGCCTTTGGTTTGCTAATAAATGCTTTGCATTTAATATACATTTTTCATACATCACTGTAGCATCCACTGTATTTAAGAAGTGACATAGCACAGGCAGAATGGTGCTAACTGTATACAATATAATTTACGCAAAAAACATCATTGTACAACATGATGGTTGAATTTTATGCAGCCATGCCTGTGTGTTTGGAACGTATTTCTGTGAGCTTGTTTTGAACTGACGTGTGTGCAATTTATGTGGCTTGGACCTGTAGAGATTCCAGTAGTTCAGGAGGTTCCTGATGAGTCAGTAGTGCTGGCCTCCTGGACACAAGAATCTACTGAGGACAACAACTCATCAGTAGAAGAAGTCAAGACATCTAGCAGCACTGTGGAGGCCCAACTTCCTGCTGTCACTGCCACAGCTGCCGAAGGATGTGATGCCACAAGTGTAGTTGCCCAGAGCAAAAATCGTAGCACACCCAGCAGTTAAACAAAGACTAGGAAGCGGCCACTCAGTGTGATGCAAGAGCTGCTACAACTACATAAAAAGGCTGAGGAACGGTCAGCAAAAGCAGCTGAAAATAGCATGGAGCTCCGAAAGGAACTTGTGAAATTGCAGAGAGAGTCCAATGACATTCAAAAAGGAATGTTGGATGTTATGAATGATTTTGTTGCTAAAAAGAGGAATTGAGTGGAAATAAAGGCATCACCTCTAATGAGAGACTTGTTCGCGAGTGTGTGTGTTTGTGTGATGTACGGGAATGCCCTTTGTTTTTTTTCTTTAGTTACGACTTGTCCTTTTCCTGTAGACGTATCCATGTTTCTCCACACCTGTGTAATGATCACATACAACCACGTGTACTTTCATCACTCTCAAAGTAAAAACTTTCCACGATATAGCGTGCGATTTTTCAGTGGTACGTCTACATTTTTTCCTTGCTGATTAACAGGCAGAGGAGTTATACAGTCAAGCAATGCGAATGACAGGTCTCACACTTAGATAAAAAGGGGCAAGTTAGTGGCTCAGTCAGTATCAGTGTACAGAACGTAACTGCTAGGCATAAAAACATAACACAAGTAAGATGATAGGGCAAGGCACAGTCCAGCTGTTAAGCACTTTGTCCTGTTGCCTTTCTTGTGTTAATACATGTTTTAGGCATGCATCAACAAGCCTGTTAACACAATGAGGAGAACATACTCCAGTGTATTGAAAGAGACACCTGTTTGTAATAGAGATAAAAGTACAGCACTGCAGCATCAGCCATATGTAACACAATGTGTAACGATGCACATGTTTACGTGTCTTTTAACCAGTCATCTTGCTCACACAATTAAATTCTCAGTTCTGTGCATGAGTAATGAGGTGTTGTGCAAGGGCATCTCTAACTTGCACTCCCAGTTCATCCTGTTGAGTGCTTACGCACACTGGCTGACTGCGGCTCGCATCTTCAATCCGGACAACCTGTAGCCAACTCGCTTCACACTGATCTGTGAGTCCTTCACAAATATTGTGGAGTACACAACTAGCACGAATGACTGAGTTCACATTGTCTATGTCGCATTCGAGCCCTTTGTGTAGAATGCGGAACCGAGCCTTGAGTCGCCCAAATGCATTCTCGACCACACGCCTGGCGCTAGGCAGTCTATAATTAAATGCCCTCGAGCTCGATCCTTCAGGCCCTGCCCTTGCATAGGGCTTCACCAGGTGCGGTTGCAGTGGGAATGCCTGGTCAGCAAGAATGACAGGACCAGCAGCCACTCCTTGCATCTGTTTCACTTCGATTTTGAACAGGTCGCTTTCCAAAAGTTTTGGCAGTCGAGATCTCTCAAACACCGCTGCATCGTGTATCCTAGAGATCCCACATTGGTGTTCATAAACTTATAATGGTGATCCACCACAGCCAACAGAATGGTACTGTACCATCCCTTATAGTTATAATAGCCTGTCGCGTCTTCCTTAGGCGGGCACACTTCAATATGACAGCCGTCGAGGGCGCCTACTCCTCTCTCAAACACCGCTGCATCATGTATCCTAGTGATCCCACGTTGGTGTACATAAACTTATAATGGTGATCCACCACAGCCAACAGAATGGTACTGTACCATCCCTTATAGTTATAATAGCCTCTCGCGTCTTCCTTAGGCGGGCACACTTCCATATGACAGCCGTCGAGGTCGCCTACTCCTTGTGGGAAGCCAGCAACAGCCGCAAACTGGCGAAGGTGCTCGGCCAGCTGTTCCGCCTTCGGAAATCGGACAAACCGTGGTTGCAGACGTCGCACAACTACATCGCAGAAATCGCGGAATATGAGGTTGACAGACGACCTACTGACTCCAAAGAGGTTCGCCACTGTTCTTTCTTCAGTTGATGAAGCCGGCCTGTATAAACCAACGGCGACGCGTTTCGTCAGAGGAATGGCTTTACGCATGTTTGTGTCTAGCCGTGCCATGCTGCCGCAAACACTTACGATGTACCGAAACGTGCTCACATCCAACCGGAAGTTTTCTCTGATTGCACTCGCGGGAAGAAGCGATAGCGTTGTCTCGAACCACGACTCTGGCCGTGCATACGTCCACACACGCCGTTCGCGCAACATGAGCCGAGCAGCCGTGACCGCAAGATGGTTGCGCTCCCGTTCAGAGTGCTCCTTTTCCTCTTCGAGCTCTTCCAGTTGTTGCATTATGTGTAGCATCCGTGCCTGCTTATCCCACAGAGCTGCCTGTTGAACGGCGAACAGAGACCAAAACGTGAAGTCATCGTCGTCGTGATCGCCTCGCAGGGTAGCCCGACGCCATCACACTCGCGTCACCACAACAATGATGAAACGAAGTAAATGAAACAATAAACTAAAGTAAACGGCAACGCACACGGTTCGACAAAACAAACGACGCACATCCGAGAGCGCATTAAGCAATGGATTGTCTTGGCTTTCGCACCGACCGCGAGGTGACTTTGCCCATTGTTGTAAGACTAGCCCTAACTTATGCTAAATATTGTCAAAGGACGTCAAGCAATACGCTTGTGGACTGCAGATGCAAACAGAAAGAAGTTATTTACAAGAAAATACACTTTATTTGCAAGTATGTTTATAAAAAGTACGTGAATCTTTATATTTTTAGTCTCGGAAGCGGAGCATCACGTGACCGGCTTCACAGCCATAAACTGAGGACAGGTTTTCTCGTGTAACAGCTGTCAACTGCAGTTGGCGGTAACTGTAGTTAACTCAGGTTAACTGAGGTTCGTTGTAACTGAGGTTAGCGTGCCCGTGTAACTAGGGTATTAAGAGCTCATTTGTACAGTAATCACAAATTCAAACGCAACATCAAATGTTTAATGTAGCTACTGGTATGCGCAGCTGCTCGACATAGCCGCGTCATGTCGCGATGAATCTGGTCTCTAACGATAATGTTGGCTCTGCTCTATGTGTTCGACTCGAAATTACGTCGACATGATCTGAACTGAAGGCGCTGGAAACAAAAGTATGTTCGTTACTCAGTCTTAAATTGTCCTGTTTCAATCCGTGAGTACTGTACATATTTGTCTACATTGAGGAAAATATGGTACAAGCCTCCTCAAAACACGCACACACAAACGTGCGCACACGCACTCTCAAAATACTGCTATATTTGGCCGAACGTTTTTTCAGGTGTTCTACACGGCGAAGGAGATTTTCGCACAAACACGTACTTGAATAGTTATTCATCGTAGAAATTTCCAGATGGTTCCCGCATTACGTGTTTTGTATTAACGCAGTTAGAAATTTATCAGGATTTTTTTTATAAAACAGCCAATCAACTACGATATTCTAAACTTCCAAAAATATGGCAAACATGTGGAATAAAGAAACATACCATTCTTTCTTTCAAGACACATGAATCGAATTTCTTCTAGACTAAAGACAAGAGCCGTGAAGTAAATAAACCCCCGAAAAGAGCAGTGATACAGAAAACTGCGCTTTTAGTTTTACCTAAACGCAGGGCGCTCTCAGACGCAGAAATCAATTATTTAACTATGCCATTTTCCACGCAAACAATACAAGCACGAGACTTACAAAGTTAATCAAAACAAACGTTTCCAAGATCTAAAGGAAGATGAAAGAGTGGTTGTGCCGCCAAGGCACATGCGTTTCTATCGGTGGAAGATCCGTGCCACACAGCTCACTCAAATCAAATTTATGCAGAGTCGGTCGTTAGGCGAAACCACATAAACATTTTCACCATGCATGCTCGTATGCGACGCTGGCGTCGCTACGCGTGGCGCTGCCTGCATGTGACAAGTTGGGTGGCTGTAGTGCGCATAACACTGCTGTTCGTTCCGTGTTACCCTGTGGTTCACAATGGCGTGTCGGCACAGATGCTACAGCAGGCAATGAATATATAGGCTACCATGATACTGATAATCACAGCTTTCAAATCGACAAGGTCATTCATTGCATGTAATTGCCAGCGCGCCGAAGTTAAACCTAAGCCACCATATTGACGTTAATTTAGTGGCTGGCAAATTCCGAGAACTAAATACAGCATTACGGGGTGCCGCACATACACTGAATTTCTTAAAAGAGAATAATGTCTACCAATATAAAAGCGGCATTATTTACACAGCGACAACTAATTTCTTCGAAAATACAGTCACAGATTTCATTATGATAAAAGGAAGTACGTTTAAACATAATCGTTAGTCATTTACATAAAAGGGAAAATTGTGCTACTTACTCCTATTATCTCGACAAATGCGAGATTTGCAACAAAATGGAAATCGTTGTTTCGAGACTTTTCCCATGCTGCACGAACTATTATCCGAACCAGAACCGGCACACCTGGACAGAACACATGCGAAGAAATAGTTCAATTTCTGAATGTGGCACCCTACCTAAGCTACATCCCAGATAGACAGATGGATGACGAAAGGCCAGGTAATTGTTCGTCTCCGCAAGGAATACAAGTGCGCATGCGACATTTTTTAGCGCCAACAGTGCGAAGTAAAATAACCATAAGAAAGAGAAGAACACTGTGCACAAGGCGAGCGCTTGTCCTGTGGACTGTGTTCTTCTCTTTCTTATGTTTCTTTTTACTTCCCACTTCTGTGCAAAAAAAAGAATTCGTATGCGAATAGACGGCGCTGCGCAGCTGCCATGTGAACCGTTCCAAAGGGAACGGCACGACAGCAGCATCATCAATGACGTCGCAGTGCCGCAGACATCGGCTGCCAGGTTTACGAATAAAATTAATCGTACGCGTGCGCGTCCGCCTCTTGTCACTGAAGTCCTGCTATTGGCGGCGAGATCGAGCAGACTCGGCACCTAGCGGTGAGCGGACGAAACCCCGCGGTGTGGATGGTTCCTTGCGTCGTCTGCTAGCCACACCGTGTTCGCATGTGTGCGTACGTCATGCACGTCCTCAGATTACAGCTTATTCCGTTGCGCTAGCACAGTATCAAATGCTTGTACGTATGCCTACGCGATATACATGAGCATTTCGCCTTACGAGACTTGTATGCACTCTAATAAGTGAGTACACGCCCCTGTCGGTATGACGCTAAGTCTAACCATCGTACCGTCCATTCGCCAAAATCATTTCAATGTGAGTACTGCTTTCTCGTTCAAGCACGTCACATAGTTCATTCTGCGTCGTCCTAAACGAAAAATAAGGTACTAAATGTCGAGGTGTGAATGCAAAATTTTAGCGACACCATCTCGCGATGTGTTGGGGATTTGGAAATCCTTGTGATACCGCAAAGCATGAACTAGCGTCTGCAGAGGATGGTAAGCGGTAAAAAAAACAGAAGCCACGCATTTCCACAGCAATACGCGTATTCATGCAAACAGACAAGCAGAGTGCACAAAGTTCTACTTCATCTAATTACGCAGAAATACCGGTTCTCTTTCTTTGTAGCCGCTAGAGCAAGAAGTAAATACTTCAATGGCTCAGTCGCGCCACACAGTTTATAGTGTGGTATAGGCAAAACACAATTTAAACACGTGCAAATAAAGCGAGAAAAAACATCGAGCACAGGTCAAAACACGAATGTTACTGAAGGCCAGTACCCCATTGATTGCACTTCTCTCACAATTAATAGGTGCGTTAGGACGGTTGCGTGCATTGGTGTGGCAATGGAGGGCACATACATCACCATTAGGCTGCAGTCAACGCGCTTTACTCGCCAACAATCGACTCAAACCGCATACGGCGAAGCGCCGCTGCGTACATTTGTATACGCGCCGCCAACCGCCTATCCACACAAACGCGGCGACGGTGCTGCCACCTGTAGCCCGATCTCGCGGCGAATAGACCACCCAGTGATGGCGGGTGTGGGGGAGGCCATGGTCGCGAGAGAGGAGAGACGTGTGCGCCTCTAGTCCGGCTACGGCTCATTATCGCTCTTTATCTCACTAGGCTTTGCTTTTTGGCGCTGCGGTTGCCTGTAGAAAAGACCACCGCACCAAGCCTATAACCATGCAGCATTCGTTAGCACATTCCTGCTATGTCGCGGAACGCGTTACTACAAGTGGAAGAGTCCTACCAGTATATATATGGTTGTTGCATTGGTATAAAGGCGGACGGCAAACGATGCACGACTGTAGCCTGCGTTAGCCGGCACGAGCCAACATTACGCAACATTAGCCAGTGCTAGCCAAAATCAACTAGTGCTGAGCAACACTGGCAGTTACGCAACACTGTCTAGTCAAAACAATAGAGCCTGTCTAGCTGTTAATAAAGAGGGAAGTTCAGCAAAGCTGGGGAAGCGTTCCGACGGCGAGGCGTCGCGCCTGCGTTTGGCTTCACTTGCCCGATCGTCGTGGCTGGCATTGGCTCGATGGGGATGCGCACACTCCTGCTTCTGATCGTGCCAACGTTTATCGTACTGCCACTGCTCCTCTTTGAAATGTACGACAGGCGTCACACCCATGGCGAGTCCGAAAAGGAACTGAATAAGTCGCTAGCGGAATCTTTTACGTCACGATACAACGGACAAGCGCGATTGGTTGACGAGACGTATTGGAAAAAAAAATCACCGCCATATCCACGAAGTGAATGATGTTAGAGGAGCTTGCCCGGAGATGATCGGGTAACCCGCGAATTCTCCGTACACATTCCTCTACCATCATATCTAAACGTGACAACGTTGTTATATATACAATAGCCCTCATCGCTTCGGCCTCCCGGGCTCTCACCGTAGGGTCTTGGCGGCGAGCCCGAGCTGCTGCTGCGTTGCGAGCGCGCCGCGTTGCTGCCTTGGCTGTGGTGTTCATGCTGCGGAGCGGCAACGAAAAGTGTTCACTGAGTGAGCTCCCGGCGAAGAGAAAGGAAGCGCGCCAAACGAGAGGCGCGGCCCTCTAGCGGTCACGTGTCTAACTAGCGCATGCGCCGAGCGTGATGTGCGCCGCCTTGAGCGGCGGCGCGCCATCTAGTGAGCATCCTTGAAATCATCGGAGAGTGTACACGCCGCCAACGGACAAGGCGCGAGCATAACGAGCAAGCTCCTAAAAGAATATGACGTCTAACTGAAGAAGGCTACGCCAGTCGCAGCGCGCGTACTAGCGCGGACGCGCTCATGCGGCCGCCCGTCTGATGTAGCTAGGTCACGTAATGAACAAGCAAAACCTAAGGCCGTGCGAAACGCGCGGTGTAATGTACGCTTTTTGCAATCCTAAGTTTGAAAACACCGCCAAAACGGCGTTTCATACGGCGCCACGAGCTGGCGCAATGTGTCTGTCTTAATTAGGGTATCTCAAAGCCAGTATCACCTCACCCGGGAGCTGGTTGAGGACAACGTTCCACGTGAGCGCCATATTGGGTTGAATTCGTTGTCGCGGACGCCGCCTCTTCTGAAGGTGGCGTGCAAACATGATGATAGACACGTCCGTGAAACTGCGGCAGGGCTGGGTAGTATCTTGATACAAGAGTATCGCGATAGTATCTTAGAGATACTTTTCAGACTCAAGGTTGCCAGGTTTGGCTACTTTGCACCAACTTGGCTACTTTTTAGGCCGGTGGCGGGAGAAAAATAGTCTTGGCTACTTGGCTCCTTTTTGGCTACTTTCTTGTCCCCTTGATTTAAGAAAAATTATCAATATCTGGTGTCGTGTTCGAACATGGCAGTCAGAGCGTACTTCTAGCTCCGAAAGTTGAATTTTGCCCTTTGATTGTGCACATAATGAATTTTAATAAACGGTATGGCGCAGTCGTCTAAGTGGGCAAAGGGTCAGTGGTGGCGATCACAGCATAAATATAACACACTACACGTTTATAACCTGTCAGTCAAGCAGGCCTCTCGCGCACACACGAAAAAAATGCTTTTGGATGCCTGGCTGGGACTCAGCGAGAACTGTTGCATGGAGCCACATTTTACAGATCACCCATTGCTCAACGCGGCTTTCAACAACACTTGCAAATGAACAGGAATCGAAAGCGCTCCACATTCAGGGCACCCTGTGGAATCTGATATCTGACATTTCAAGTGAGCACTGAGAAACCAGGACACAAGATTCGAAGGCGGCAACACAAGCGCTCACTAACAACAGTTGTTAGTGAACGCTTGTGTTGCCGCCTTTGCCTCTTGTGTCTTTTTTTTTTAGTGCTCTCTTTAGAATGTCGTACCATCTCGCCCAAAAAACAATCCTTCTAGGATATCCGGCGAACTGCTTGTATCATTTCCTAAGCTTAGGTAAGAACGGCGACTCTGTATTTATCATCACATATGAAATTTTTGCAAAAGTGGCTTCAATTTATGTTTAATGGAGTAACTGAGATTTCGATCGCACTCATCATGCCGTAAAATTATTTTTATTGTCACAACTTTTAGTCACTTCAAGAAGAGTCATGCAAGACACATGGAGAGGGTCATTTTTTTAACAGCGCAAACACTACGTCATCATGCATTAAATGATTGCTAAAGTCAATAATCTATGCTGGAATCTCACAAATTATGATTTTGAATTGTTCATGCAGCACACATTTACATTTTCACTGAAAGGCTTTTGTGTTTAGTCATTTAAATAAAAATGTGGAAGCGGTTTTCACACATGCATGGCTACTTTTGGCTACTTTTACTGCCCTTGGCTCAAATTGGCTACATTTTGGCTAGTTCTTCCAATTTTCTGGCTATTTTTTTGTCTTTTTGACCTGGAAACCCTGTTTTCAGTATCTGTATTTCTGTGTCGAGATGCACATAAAAATGTATTTGTATCTCAGTAGTGAAATACCTTTACGATGCATTGAATGTATCATGATACTGTGCAGGAAGCGGTTATCTCGTTAGATTTATGTCGGAATTGGGCTGATGTGTTTCGAAGAGGGAAATGAAGATTTTTCTATGCTAATCCAAGCTAAGGTGCGCCGCCGGTCAGCGACACAGAGAGGTCGGCGGAGGGGTCCGCACACGTGCAGGATGGCCACTGCGGTAAAGCGCCGGACGGCACTGACGGTAAAATGGAGGAGGCAGTGCTGACTAAATTGCTCTGAACGCTGGTGCAATACCCCCAATGTTTTTGTTTTTTTTTTGCGGGTAGCATTTCAGTATTTATTTGGTATAACACGAACTTGTGCTCGTCTACAGTGGTAGAGAAACTTTTCTGTTTCGCAAGTTTTGTGTTGAAGCCTAACCAACGCTGTCTCGAAGACAGCTTATTTAAGAAGCTAATGTTACTTAAGTGCAATAAACGCAACCACCTCCTCGGCAAAATAAATGGTGCGTGTAAAATAAAGGTACATTTTTCTGAACTCACTGGCGATCGTTAATAATTCGAGCGATATGGTTTAGTTGCATGTGTTAATCCACTTTAAGGTTATTCACAATAACATTATGCTGCACATAAGATATGTATTTCCGAAGCATCAGCAACCACATAACTAAAAAGTATTTCAGTATCTGTATTCTTGTATCGGTATTCCTGTATATATATTCCGAGATACTTTTTTCGTCCTTTCGCAAAAATATTTTCGAAATATCCTGTTACGTCAAAAAGAAATGTACTTTCCTGAGTATCTCTGCCCACTTTGAACTGGAGAAATAAGAAGCTTGAATAGAAACAATGAACTCAGGCATTACATTCAAAGCGTCTGCCATAGCGCGTGTTCGCGTGCTACGACACAACATGGCGGTTCCTGTCGGACGTGTTGCCACCCTAAATATTGTATACATGGGTACTTTTCCATCCTAGCACTAGACAGCTTCGATGTAATAGGTAACTGTCATCAAACACTAGCAAGCACTGGAGAACAGCAGCAGACAGTTAGCCAGCGCTCGCTATCATTAGAGCGAACATTAGACACCCCTAGCCAAAATGAGCAGGCACTACTAGCCCACACTAGCCTAAACTGAGTAAAAATCACCCAACGCCTAGCCATGACCGGCCAACATTAGCAGGAACTATCCAGCATTAGCCAACACTAGGGACTTTGTTTCATTCATTCATAGATGTCAAAGTCATTTGTTTCATTCATTATGATATTGATTACATGAGTGTCATGAAAGTTCATGTTTTTTTTTTTCTGTCGGATGTTTGTCATACATGCACATTATGGGACATAAACTCTGCAACAAAGCAAGATAACGGATCTACCATGATCGCGACGGTGTCATCTTGTTATGCATATCATAATGTACTACATCATATGCATGCCATGGTATTTACGCTATTACCTGGACATCACTGTCGTCATATATGCTTATCTTCACATGCCACTTCCGATATATACCAAGTTAACAAGATGCCAATGTGATCACCAAGACATAGATAGATAGATAGATAGATAGATAGATAGATAGATAGATAGATAGATAGATAGATAGATAGATAGATAGATAGATAGATAGATAGATAGATAGATAGATAGATAGATAGATAGATAGATAGATAGATAGATAGATAGATAGATAGATAGATAGATAGATAGATAGATAGATAGATAGATAGATAGATAGATAGATAGATAGATAGATAGATAGATAGATAGATAGATAGATAGATAGATAGATAGATAGATAGATAGATAGATAGATAGATAGATAAAGACATACAAAGGTCAACGCGGGTGTTGTGCGAATGATAGGTTGCGGGAGCGCAATAATGGCGACTTAGGCGAATGTAGAGCTGACGGTTTTCTCGCCCTCCACTGCAAAATGTATAGCTGCAAAAGAAACATCAATCAAGAGGCCCTTATTCTGAAAATAATTAGGTGAGAAATGACGCCTTTGATTATAGACACAAGTAGCGTAGCCAACTGCTTTGTAAACAAAGGAGCTACGTTATCGTTGCTATGTTCATAGTTTAACGCGATAGTGTTAGAGAGCTGGTTTCGCAGAAATTCCGCCGTCGGTGACGACGTCAGTAACGGCGTCGCTTGGCCGCTTGTGAGCGAAAAATCATCCGTGACCGGCAAATCGAGAAAGATGCAAATAAAATAGACAATAAAAATCTGTGGACCCCTCGAGGATCGAACCCAGGTCGTTTGCGTGGCAAGCAGGTGTCCTACCACAAAGCCACGATGTTACTTGCAAATGTTTCGGAAAGAAGACACTACATAAATGCCATGTAGTGGAAGGAGTCTTAACGCATTTTGTTCGGCAGGTGTCACGATGAAAATAAGTCATTTCGGCGTATTGTAGGCGCAATCGCGAGGCCATCAAGCTACGTTTTTTTTTGTTTTTTTTTTGCGCGACGCCATGCTTCGGAAAAAGCCGGTATAGGGCACCCATCGCCAGGGTTGCCAGGTCAAAATGACAAAAAATAGCCAGAAAATTGGAAAAACTAGCCAAATTGTAGCCAATTTGAGCCAAGGGCAGTAAAAGTAGCCAAAAGTAGCCATGCATGTGTGAAAACCGCTTCCACATTTTTATTTAAATGACTAAACACGAAAAGGCCCTTCAGTGAAAATGTAAATGTGTGCTGCATGAACAATTCAAAATCATAATTTGTGAGATTCCAGCATAAATTATTGACTTTAGCAATCATTTAATGCATGATGACGTAGTGTTTGCGCTGTTAAAAAAATGACCCTCTCCATGTGTCTTGCATGACTCTTCTTGAAGTGACTAGAAGTTGTGACAATAAAAATAAGTTTACGGCACGATGAGTGCGATCGAAATCTCAGTTTCTCCATTAAGCATAAATTGAAGCCACTTTTGCAAAAATTTCATACGTGATGACAAATACAGAGTCGCCGTTCTTACCTAAGCTTAGGAAATGATACAAGCAGTTCGTCGGATATCCTAGAAGGATTGTTTTTGGGGCGAGATGGTACGACATTCTAAAGAGAGCACTAAAAAAAAAGACACAAGAGGCAAAGGCGGCAACACAAGCGTTCACTAACAACTGTTGTTAGTGAGCGCTTGTGTTGCCGCCTTCGAATCTTGTGTCCTGGTTTCTCAGTGCTCACTTGAAATGTCAGATATCAGATTCCACAGGGTGCCCTGAATGTGGAGCGCTTTCGGTTCCTGTTCATTTGCAAGTGTTGTTGAAAGCCGCGTTGAGCAATGGGTGATCTGTAAAATGTGGCTCCATGCAACAGTTCTCGCTGAGTCCAAGCCAGGTATCCAAAAGAATTTTTTTCGTGTGTGCGCGAGAGGCCTGCTTGACTGACAGGTTATAAACGTGTAGTGTGTTATATTTATGCTATGATCGCCACCACTGACCCTTTGCCCACTTATACGACTGCGCCATACCTTTTATTAAAATTCATTATCTGCACAATCAAAGGGCAAAATTCAATTTTCGGAGCTGGAAGTACGCTCTGACTGCCATGTTCGAACACGACACCAGATATTGGTAATTTTTCTCAAATCAAGGGGACAAGAAAGTAGCCAAAAAGGAGCCAAGTAGCCAAGACTATTTTTCGCCCGCCACCGGCCTAAAAAGTAGCCAAGTTGGCGCAAAGTAGCCAAACCTTTGCCATCGCCGCTAAAAACGAACACACATGACTTGCAAACAGCTCCAAAAATGGACAACTATGTCCATCTGGCGGAAAACATATCAAGCAAAACAGCAAACATTAGATAATGTGCTGCCATCTTTGAGGCATTGTGAGGAACATGTTCCACCGTTCTTGCACAGGGACGTGCTTTAGATTGAAAACCTGTACCATTACTACAGATACATCGCGCGCGCGCGTGTCTGTGTCTGTGTGCGTGTGTGTGCGTGTGTAACACACAATAATAAGTATGAACTTAGTGGTTGAAGTGCGCACTACAGGCCGGATTTCGCTATCGCGTTCAACTCTTAAAGGCGAAGCTTAAGGGTCCCCCAATTTTTTTCTTGATTCGCTTACATTTGCAACAACCTATTTTCTTCACTGTTCATTTTCAATGTAATGTACACTTGTCGCCTCACGTTGGGGGGTACTAGTGCGTTTGAAAAACCTAAATACTGCTGTTGTCGCAAGTTAGCGTTGTGTGTCGTCATATGTTCCTTTTTCCCTTTGTTCTTGTCCTCATCGTGTTACAACGAACCACAGCATGTCACACCGACAAGCCCATTTAGCCCCATTAATTGCTTTCAGAGGCTGCTGTGCGCGCTCATTTAGCTCCCGAATACTCGTGAACCACTAATGCCGCACAGTTCTTCCGCTCTCATGACAAGTATAGTTGAACGTCAGCACTGCACTTCCACATTGCTGTGCGAATGTTTTATTATTGCTTTAATATTTCTTGATGCTGCGCTCCTTACATACACTTTTTTCTGCTTGATGGATGTTTCTGTGTGTCCACAGAATGCACTTTCATGCACTTTCATGAAAACTTTACGGCCCCTTTATCTAACGCCAAGTAGAGCACAGGCGAGCATGTGCTCTCACGGTACTCTCGTTATATCAATTTGGCCTTCTCAGACAATTTCTTTGTTATTTCCTACTTTTCATTCTTTTCCGGTCGCCTAGTTATTACCACTGTTCTACATAATTACACTTGGTCGCCGATATTTTATTTCGCATTTAGTTCACCTATAATTCAATTTAACATTTAATTCACTGGTGCTTCATATTTCCTTCACTGCATATACTACGTATTTCATTCATAATTAAATCACCTTGAAATACATTTTATTCCCGTATGCACCTTTCATTTACTTGAATACACATTTGACACACCGAATGCACTAGTTATCAGTTCAGATCTAGTTGCAAAGCCTTGCAATAAGGTCACAGTTTCGCCTCGAGAGCGAAGCAATGAATGCGATAGCGAGAAATTGGAATGCCAAAGGAAAAACGGCAAGCAGCTAGAAACTTGCTGCGCGCTGCTCAAGCACAAATGACGCAGGAAAAAAAAAAGCTCACAAGGTGAGTACGAACTAACAATTGTCACAGCTCGACACGTCAGCGCGCTGCTCAAACACAAAGGAGGCACGAAAAGAACGCACAGGTATACATAGGACGAGCGCGAACTGTCACAGTTGTTACTTCAACTAACCTCTACTTTGGCTCTTCTAGCTAGCAGATCAATCCTTTCGCAACAGCGGCCGCTGCAGCGAGCAAAGTGGCCTTCGTGTGGTCTATAGCTTCAACGCAAACCTTGCGGTGAAAGCAGAAGACGTACAAAACTCCCCCGCAAGAGATAATTGCGCGAGCACGGTTGACCACGCTTTGTATATATGCCAAGTACAAGTCGAAGGCACACATCCCAACTCCGGCGAAACACTTGACAGCTTTAGAATTGGAGACCCAAGAAATCTTCGAGCCGCCAAGACGCATGCGCAGAACGCAAGCCACTTTCGGACTCTTGCACTCGCGCTGTCCCAAGAGCCTGCAGCGCATTCCTTTGCATGGCAAACAAAACCGCAGAGCGCGCGACCTCAAGAAAAAAATAAAGACGGCGCTTGGCAGCGGCACGTGAAGCCACGGCTCGCGTTCCCTGCGGGCGTCGATTCTGGTCATTAAGATAAAACTTCATTTGGCTTCAGTTGGTACATATTCCTGAGGTCGGTTGGTTGGTTCCTAGAGGAATGGCTCAACCCACCGCGGGGGATCAGCCATGAATCGTGCGGCAGTAGGATTTGTGAAGAAAAAAAAAAGATAATTCTGAAAAGGTAATTTTTGGGCAAGCGAAAATATTATTTGTGTTCACGGTTTCTTTATTGAATGCTAAAGAGAGAGAAAAAAGGGAAAGAGAGCATGAATTAAATAAAAGAAATAAATAAATAGTTAACGATAAATAAAATAAAGAAATGAAGAGATAAAATGAGTATATACTTGAAATATTAGCATGGCTGTCTTTTTTATTCTTTTATATAGTTAAATACCGTATCACATATGTCCCTGTGGCTAAATTACAGCGCAAGCGCACTTCTTTGTTATTTTTACTTCTTTACTTCTTTTTCCCTGCACACATCTGAATATGGTTTCATATCTTCGCGTATCTAGTACACTATTATCCTTGTTACACGTTTTAGATTAGAGCTATTCTTGTGTGTGCATGTGCGGTAAGTTTGCCTTGGGCTTATATATGCATCGCCGAAGAAATGAATAAAGCAGTTGTTAGTCAGCGCTAGTGCCGTACGTTTCTTTTCTTCGTGGGTGTCTTGTGCGTTCGCGCTGTTTTTTAGCCTCAGGATTCTGGTCGCGGTATGACATATATACTGCGATTCTGGTTCAGCCATCTCGTTTCTTCCCTCCTGTGGCATAAGTCTACAAGAGCCAATGCGTTTCCCCTGGCTCAAGCCACCGCGAGCCACGAGACGCTATTCTTTTTCGCTGGCCGACTGACCATGAGTGGCGTGGTGCTACAATCTCAAAAAAGAAAACTAGCGCCGGTCGCCAGCGATACGACGCAAACACAGCGTAGGCAACGATGCTGCATGGCCCGCGTCTCGTATTTCAATGTCGCCACGTGTAGCGTCCCGTGCGTTTGTATTTCGCCGTTAGTATCCTGGCGAACAGATGAGGCGTGGCGTAATTGACTAGGGCAGCGAGCTGCGGAGCGAGGAGTCGCAGGTTCGAAACCCCGGTCGAGCGCTTTGGAATTTTGTTGTTTCGAATCACTCTGCAGGCATTTTCATAAAGTTGTTCTCTCTCTCTCCTAATCACTTTTACTTGTGGCTTTTATTTATATATACATACATACACATGTCCGGGACATGACGGTGACGGCAAAAATCCGCTGAGAGTGTCAATGTACTTGCTATCGCAAAATAAGTCACCCTCCCTCTTAAAACTATCTGCACCTCACCCGGTATTGCATTAGCTCCGTTATCGGCCAAACTCACCTTGGGTACTATTCGTGTTACGCCGCCGGACGCCGGATATTTTTCAAGCTAAGCTTCTATAGCCCCACATATGTCTCTGTCGTAGTAGGTGCGATCGCAAAAAAAAAAAAAAAAACGACTACCGTGAGCGCACAGAAATGCGGCCCTCGAAGGTGCGTCGGTCACATGCGTCTTCGTATGCGCCGTTTTCCGATAAATGATAGTCTCGCGATCGTGGGCTTCTCGACTATCCGCCGTATCTTTTATAGGTTATAGAGGCGACTTGTCACTTCACGTTGTCACACTCATTGTTGCCTGGATATGAATGCATGACCGTCCTTGTTGCCTGCAGCAATTGAAGTATGGCGCTGGTAAGCACGTGGATGGCGGTTCGATTCCCGGCATGGAGGAAACAAACGTTTAGGAGGGAGCATTGCGCAATCATAAAGAAAGAAAGAAAGAAAGAAAGAAAGAAAGAAAAAAAGAAAGAAAGAAAGAAAGAAAGAAAGAAAGAAAGAACTACGTCAGGCACGCAAGCGCCAAGCTTGTCTTCATCCCATTTTCCCGTTAGGGCGAGGGCTCCTGAATCTTTTTACTCATAAGCCACATAAGGCTTTCGCCATTATAAAAGCTTTTTATTGCGATAGCAATTATATGGACAGTCTCGGCTGATTTTTGCCGTCGCCGTCGCCGCCGTCATGCACCGTATATGTATAAGTATGTATATCTTCACACCCCCTCTCCTATTTCCCCCTCTCCACTTTCCCTCTCCCCTCCCCCTCTCCACTTCCCTCTCACCTTTCCACCACTCCACTTTCCCTCTCCCCTCCCCCTGTCCACTCTTCCTCTGAAACGCGGGCTAGACATACCGAAATTCTCTCCTGCGCAACGCCGCGATGAGCACCAGCGCATGCCCGTCCCCTCCCCCTCTCTCTCCCCTCCTACGCTGCCCCCCTCTCGCATGCCTGCCTACTGCGTTCCCCGCTCGCCCTGTGAGAATTAACGGCCAGGCTAGAGGGAAGACAAGACGCGCGTAGCGTTCCTCTTCAGTTGCCACGACGCCAGGTCGGTAGCATGCCCAAAGAACGCCAACGGAACGCGATCGTGCAAGTGCTCCGGCTTCGCATCGCCCCATGCTCCCCTTTAGCGGGAAATGGTGTAATTTTCTTGCTATCGCATTCATTGCTTCGCCCTTGCGGCGAAACTGTGCCTTTTTTTATTTGCCACCGATGTAAATAATTTCTGATTTTACTCACGTTTTTGTTGTTTTTTCTTCTATTTCGGTCACCGTTGCGCACTCTTCCGATACACACGTCATGATTTCCTACAGCACGACCGATTGCCACAATATCTCCCAAAATCTCCTAAACAGATTCCGTATAGCATTCGGATACTACTGCGTATACTACAAGACTACCTATGTCAACCGTAACATTACGTAGAAGGTTATGGTATGTAATGGTTACAAAAAGAACACTCACTCTTCAATCGTAAGCTTCCTTTCAGACATGGAGCATGTTAACCGTTTGCACTCATGCTTCATATAATACGTGCTCTGAATATAATGATGTTTGTACATGCAGGCATCTGGAAAACGGAAGCGACAAATGAATGAACTATAGATTTCTCTTCTGGTTTCCATGTTGTTGAACCTATTAACATGTTTGTTTTAAAATGTTCATGGAAAGCATGTAATTCTATTTAATTTCATAAATCTCTTGCATGCTTTATTTCTTTATGCGATATGTCTCGGTCTTTCGGCAAAGCGGTCCCACTCATGCACATATCGAAAGGCAACATATTTCTTGTCAGTACGTTTGGCTCGTAACGTCCTTACACATGTTGTAACGTAATCGTGACAAAAACAAAGGCCGTAGTTGGACTGTAAAAGAAGAAACTGCTTATTCGGTAAACTTGTGCCTAGGAAACGAAAAGTCAAAGTACATGCAGTACACGGTGTACACTGATAGCGCAGGTCACTGTCATCGGCCGTTGGTAATCTGGTTTTCGGCGGAACGCGTCGTCTTTTATAAATGAGTGAGTGAACATTCCAGCGCTATCGCTGGTGCTCGCCTAAGCTCCAGAACAAAGTCGGCTACTCGTGTCGTACGCGCAATCTTATCGTAATAGTCTACAACGTTCGAGAAGCTTCATACACATTGTGGCGTCGCCTGCGCCGAGCGATGGTGACTGCTTTTATGGTCGACACCAACAATTAATAATAATTGTTGGGGTTTAACGTCTCGAAACCACGATAGAATTATGAGAGGTGCCGCAGTGAAAATCTCCGGAAATTTCGACCCCCTGGTATTCTTCAACGTGCGCCTAAATCTAAGCACACGGGCCTTAAGCATTTTCGCCTCCATCGAAAATGCGGCCGCCGCGGCCGGGATTCGATCCCGCGACGTGCGGGTCAGCAGTCGAGCACCTCAACCACTAGACCACCGTAGCGGGTTGTGGGTGAAACTATAGATGATGTCAAAATGAAGAAGTAAGCGCACGAGGCAATATGATTTTCCTTTTCAATGTAACTAAGGCACTGACAGTTTGCAACAGGTCTGTTCCTTGTTCTTTATGTCCCTGGAAGCATTGCTTATTGCAGGTATAAGTATGCGCGTAGACAGGATTTTGTTTTGAGGAGGGGCAAAACCGTGTTGTATCGCGGAGGGGGAGGGGGGATGCTGGCGCGCTTCAGGGGCAGCGCTGGCATGGCTTGAGGGGAGGCATGTGCCCCTTCTGCAACCCCTGGCCGACGCCCATGTGTATATAACTTGTTCTGCGTAAAGGTATTTGGTCCTATTAAATTTTGGTGCCACATAATGCATCCGAACTTGAAATATGCCTTTAAGCACTTACCCTAAGTCTAAAACCGTACGGTTTATTTCAGCCTTCCTGTGTTTAGTTTTCCTGCAATATCAGTAACAACCAAGAAATCTGTCCCACTGAGTTCACTGCGACCACTTTTGTCATCGGCGACACAAAACAACGATCTTTGTCGGGAGAACAGCCCCTCGCCGCACCCATGCATCTTCATTCAAAAACATGTTCTGTCGACAGTTCCATTGAGATTTGAGATGTACCAGTCAAATAATCTTTGCGAGCCGAGCATGTTTTACATACCTTTGCGGTCAATTGGTTCAATGCGCAGTAGAGCACACAGCCTTTGAGATAACGTGGTCGCTGCGCATGCATTGTTGAGGCTATGACTAAGGTGCACCATGCTGTATGTGGTTCATAATGTGTATAGCGCATGAAAAGTCCTGTTGACCAGGTGGCACCATGTTTTCATTGAAATTCTCATCGATGTGCCCGCAAAAACAGCATCGGCAGCTTCAAACTAGCATAAATAAGAACGCCAATGACAAGCTTCAGGTTTTGAATATGGCTCATACAAAAAGAAACGCCAGAGCTGCGCGGCAAGCGCAGCACAGTCACAGCGAACGCTAAAACGAGGCACAATTATGAGCGGATATCCATATGTGGATAAAGTCGATGCGCAACGTGTCCATTCCAGCAAAGCAGATATGAGGAATCTTTCATGCAAAAACAACAAAGAAAACGCAAATCAAGTAGAAAGAAAACCCTGCTGTCGCAGTGCATGCACACAAGTTTGGAACAGAAGGAACCTTTGTAGTGTCGTACTCCACAGCTCTCTAGGTAAGTTAAACCTCAGGTTGATTTGACGTTGCGAATTTAGCTTTAAATGCGAATTCAAGCTTGAATTGTTAATAAATTTCACTGTAAATTTTTAGAAAATCATCGATATCCTTACGAGACTCAAAAACGTATGGGGATAGCATAAAACTCATTGAAATTTACTTACACTGTACAAATGCGACTGTTCCGTCTTCAAGTCCATATCCTCGGGAACAGAGCAATGCAGTCCAGACATAGAAGAGTGTGTGAAACCGTTTCAATTCCATATAGCTTCTCACACTTCGGTCTGCAACATATGCTACAAGAGACACCGTATTTAAAGCAGACGTTCCTTCTTTGCTAAGGACAGAAAGCAACTTAAACAACGACGGGAGAATTATGGTTAAACCATGTCAAGTGGGGCTGCATCATCAGGATGGTGACGTTCTACATGCATCTGAGCAGAAAGTCGAAGGCTCATTTTCCGTTAGGGGATACCCCATTTACAAGACGCGCAACACAAGAACACTTTGTGTAGTTACAGGAGACTTTTATTTTAAAAAAGGGGCCTCAGAAGTTTTCGAGCCCTAAGAAAATATCGTGGAAACCACAGCGCCTACGCGAGACGCTTTGGGTTTTGGGTCGGGCACGCTATTTCTCGAAAAGAGGTGAGGCCCGAAACTTGCCGGAAAAGCTTTGCGTCTGCAAATACTGGGGCTTTTTGCATACCACTCCTGTCAGTAGTATTCTGCCCGTGGTTATGCCTTCGTGTTGATGAGCCTGTGCATGCACCGTGCAGTGCTCAATCAGTCGAGGAATTCTTTCAACCAACGAGTTTGTTTCTGTGATACGAAGCTCGTCCTCTATATTGCTACATAATGTTCCACCACAGTTTTACGGCTTCCGTAAATATTTGGTGAATCGTGGCACCATTACTGTGCAGTTTTACAGCCAACAATCATTTCTTCAAACGAATAATTCAACGCAAAAAAGGGACCCCACAAAAAAGAACTTTGAGGAAAACGCAATAGGCGTCACCAACTCGTCCAACAACATATCCTTCAGCAGCATATTTCTGATAGAGTGGATGGTCCTTCCTTCGTTCTTGCCTTCTGTGTGGTGTTCGTTTTTTTGCGATTAATTATGTGTTTAAGTAAACAGCAACTCACTTAACATATGCCCTTCAGAACAATGTCTTTGTAACTTTTTGCAATGAAACCTCAACGTGCTATACACTGTCAAGACGTAAGTATACAATTAGAGTTTTAAGGAATCGTACTATACGATTAATATTGACTGCCATTGATTTTTCATGACCAACTCCATAAAAAGTGGCGTTCATTATGAGCATCTTGCAATCAAACCTGTCCGCCGTACACTGACGTGGCGCTCCTGTAAGATCCCACTGCTCCGCTTTCCTCCTTCCCTGGTCATTCTATCCATACGCGCCAATTTCTACCCTCACATTCCTCCAGGGAGACTGATCTGACAAGCTTAGAGCCGTAGAAACAGCGTCGGCTGATCCAGTGGGCACGTGAAGGGGCGCGTGCCTATGGGGCTCCTAACTAAGGGCTGCACCCTACGACGAAGTTCTCTTATCTATCTACGAATAGAAGTTTTCTTTTTCTCTGCGCGAGGTACTTGCCTCCCTGCATCATCACATACATCCGCTTTTATCGGCATGTTTCTCGCTAATAAGACCTTGGCAAAGTATCGAATCCTACACTTACACAGAAACAGCCCATGAGCGCTTTTCATGTGTGGCCTGGAGTGTCAACCACGTGAGAAACTCCGTTAAAACGCCTGTGCGGAGCCCGACTCCTCTGGCACAAGTATAATGACGCATGACTTTTGCACCTTCAACAACCAGCGTAGAACGTACAAGGGGCAAGGAAGGGAACAGAGAACTTGCGCATGCTTCCAGTCAAAGAGCCGCCGCTGGGCTGGACCCTTCGTGTTATGTTGGTATTGCTGATGCTTGCCAAAAGAGAGATGAACGAGAAAAAAAAAAGACTTTTACCTACCTCGTAAATTACTGAAGCGACTACGACCTGCTATACTACCCCTCTATCACATAAAATGCCTTAAGTGAAGTGGCGTGACGAGCTCACATTGGTGTGCTATAAGACTTGTCTTCAGAGGCTCACCGCAGCTGACACGCGCATGGTCTTTAAAAGTAAAGGCCAGGAGGTTGAGCTGTGCCCTTCAAATTGTGAATGTTTGTTTATAAGCCCTGATAAATATACGGATCGCAATACGTCATATCTCTCCTCGAGTTTTCAGAAGTAACAAATGCAATGTAAAGCGAATAATCATAGGTCGAGCTGCGTCATGAAAATTTGTGAATTGCTGGGTCGTGTCGTTGCAGTCAATGATTTAGGTAGAGAAATCGAGAGCGCGTTAAGAAAGTGCTATGTCTGTCTTTGTTGTTCACTCGTGTGAATACTTGATCTCGTCGCCTCTGACATCCCTGTTTGTTATATGTCTACGCGTGGCGATTTTCACACAGCGTCCGAATGACTCCGGCGTGCCTGTACCTGAGTTCCAGCGCGGCCGGGCGTTTATCTACTTCTAAGACTAGAAAAGATTCCTTTTTGAAACTTAGAAACATTTTTCTTAAGTAAATTCTCCCTGTAGCAGACCTCAAATTATAAACATCTCTGCGTTATCACGGCACTCAATCTCGTAAAATAGCGAATAAAGCTAATCGATATGCTAAACCAGTCTTTCTTTTTTTACAAATTTCGCAGTGGCAACATATGTTGCTTTGAAATCCTAGATGATCTCGAGCCTTGCGATAGAAGTGATCATATGTATGCGTGAGCTATTCCTTTATTGCCAGTACTTGCACAGGTCACTTGCACAGGCGCTTGCACAGGTGAATTGCACAGACGCTCAGCGCGCGATTGCGTCAGAGTAGGGGGCACCGTCGGCATTGTTTTGCCGGCATAGAATGGACGCCATAAATGGATCATACATGGGGAATTAAATTTTCTCAAGAGACGCGAAGTGCTGTCGACAAATGAACGTGGCATCACGCTCCCCTCAACCAGCTCTGCACAAATTCATGCAGGAACGTTTGCACTCTGCAACCGTTGTCGCACGGCCCTACTCTGTTGTAAAGAGGGCTGTGTTTCAACTTCGCTTTATGTTAGAGCAGAGCTTGCACACAAATTATCCCTCTTGTTGAATAGCTACGTGCACAATATAATAGCATACATAGCGTAAAGTTGTGAAATTATGTAGGCATGTGGCCGCGCTGAAATGCCGTTGCACAATTGCTATAGCTGTGGTGTTTTAACGTAATATATGTAACCTTTCTGCAAAGCTTCCCAGCGATGGTGCCCAAGGTTTTTTAGCTACGAGCGCAGCTCCGAGATCCCGGCTTTTGCTGGCGGCTCCATCACTGGCAGTATGACTCTCCCTGAGAGCTGAAAACCGTGTGCACGTTGTTATAGGCCTGCCTGGCTGCCCAGGCGGCGCTGCGAAAGCGGTGCTGAAAAGCGCCCCCTACGATAAGTTCGTTGGTTTCGAGTAGGCAGACTGGCGGCCGCATGCAGCACTAAACTCAGATGCACAATGGAGCCGCCGCTAGTACACTCTACCGCCGCTGTCGGTTGTGCTGCGCTTTGGATTTCGGCCAATTTCTAGCGTGGCTGAGTTCTTCAGGCCAAACAATCTGCGTAAAGGCAAGAAGCTCGCCAACGTCCAGTATGTTTACGACGTGCAGGAGGTTGAAGGAACCGTTTCGGCGCGCTGCAACTCGCAAGTGCAGCGAATCTCATACGACGTTGAACTCGACGTAAGTTCTACAAGGCATGCTCGCGCGATTAGCGACAGTGTATAAACGTAAATAAAGCCAAAATGATGTGCATTACACGACGAAACGGAATTAAGAAAGGTCGAGTGAAGAAGGCTAGCCGCCGGTGGCCCGAATGAGCGCATTCGCGCCGTGTGCCATTTTCTGCCGCATTCAGTCGCAAACACTTTTGCACGATGCACGGTCGTAATTTTCAACATTTGCTTCCAGGGAATTCGTCAAATTCTGTCAGCGTGCGCTGGCGCTCGTGGAGCGACGGCGCGCAATGTTTGTTGTGTGGCGAAGCTTCGCTTCGAAGGGGGACCTGGACCTCTCAAGTCCAGTTGAGGGGTCAGCTGGAAGCGGCCGGCTGTAAGCTGCCGGAAAAATCGTAGGCACATAATATGCAGGGTGACTCATGGCATCGTTTTTCTCGTTTCCCACGAAGTGCGGGCTGCTTATCATCGTGTTTGCCGTCAGCAGCCACGGCGTGCCGTCAGGACTGCACACAGGGAATATATACTTATATAGAACGCGTGCAAGAAAAGTAATCAGCACGTTACGTAGCAGACCGCGTTTTGCTCGCGTACTCACTTCAAGCGTCGGACGGCACGTATCCAGCGGTTCTGTCGCTCCACTTCGTACGGCTTTCAGGGGAACCGGCAGAATCGCGCATTAGGATCCTTACGCTCATGTTCGTGGCAATTAACCACGCAACAATAACGGCGGCGAGCGCGCTTCGGGACCGCGCGCTGCTCAGAGCCATCGCCCGGTCCACCTGCTTTCGGCAGGGTTTCTTGACGCACGGATCGCTCGTCAAACATGTCAGGCTTTGCAGGCTTTGCAGGCATAGCGGACAAGTTCCTGCGTACGTTATAAGCACTTTTTCAGTCTAAAAACTACGCGCAAAATTAAGTAAAACACTCAAAGCAAGTGAAAACTGTGTAACTCACCGGTCGGCGTCCATTTTACAGCGAAAGCTGTTATGAGATCATTTCAACGGCCGTTTTTGGTGGCGTAGTTGTCCGCCGCCGCTGCCGCCGCCGCCGCCGCCGGTGTCCGTAACCACTATCGCTCGAAATAAGAAAAAAAACGAAATAAGAAAAAATTTCCAGGATGGAACGGGGTTCGAACCTGGGTCCTCTGCGTGGGAGCCCAGTGCTGTACCTAAGAGCCATGCCGGTGCTTGGAACTGCCTTGCAAAACGACGCTATACAGGTCTCATGTCCAGAAGGAACCACATTAACATATGTAATTTAATAATAATAATATCTGGGGTTTAACGTCCCAAAACCAAGATATGATTATGAGAGACGCCGTAGTGGAGGGCTCCGGAAATTTTGACCGCCTGGGGTTCTTTAACGTGCACCTAAATCTAAGTTAACATATGTAATTTACTGTGGTAGAAGAGTGAAATAACAACCACGCACCACGCAACGCGAATTCTGTAACCAGGCGTCACACAATGCGAATTGCGCAACGAGTGGGCTGTTGGACGCTTCCAACCCACTACAAGGGGCTCTGCAATAATTCTTCATCGTCATCAGGCACAAAACCAACAAAGTGCGCATGATGCCTTACATGTTTTTAGCGGGTACCACGGCTCTCCGTTGAATGACGAAAAATGGCATAGTGGCTGCTGCCCTACTTCACAGAAATTATGATTTATAGCGTAGTGGGTTCCTCGCAAGTGCACTTGCATTGGTTGCCAAGGAAGCCCATGAGCCCATCATCCATTTCCTCAGGGTCTCAACAAAGTTCTTCCCCCCTCTCTCTGTCTCTCTTTCTCACGTCAATATATGTTATATTGCATGGTGGGAGAGTTAAATAGCGACCGGGCGTCACACAATGCGAATTACGTAACTGGTGAGCCGTTTAAAGCTTCCAGCCCATTACGAAGGGCTGAGCCACAGTTCTTCATCGACATCAGTCGTCACGTAAACAAGGTGCACATAATGCCTTACATATGTGTAGCTGGAACCTCGCTTCTGCGCACAATGACGAATAATCGCGTTGTAGGTGCTTCCCAATTTCACAAATATTGTGATTTATGGCGTAGTGGGGACCTTGCTAGTGTACTTGTATTAGTAGCCCCAAGAGAGTTTAGAACGGGCTCTAAAAATGCCGCTCTTCCAGCTTTCGCTGTGACTGTGCTGCGCTTTCCGCGCAGGCCTGGCATTTTTTTTTACTACCCACCTAACTTCGGCGCACGCCACGAGGCTCCGCCACAGTACTCAAAACTCGAGCGCGTCAGCCCTATGGTGCATGGTATCAATTCGCGTTGGAAGTAGGTCGTTCCGTACGATCATACTGTCTCCTTGTCAATGAAGATAGTCATAAAGGCTTTGTTCTTTCTTTGCTGAAACTTCGTGCGGACATTTTCTAGTGTGTGCTTTGTGGCCTTTCATATATGGACAGCTCTAATCAAGCATGCAGTGTGGATTGTCATTTTCCTGTCATTATGTCACAGTATGCAATATGTCTCATCCGAAGAACAGCAGCAAATTACTGGTTTTATGTCAGACCCATCCCATGTTCTTAAGGACATCAGGGGCAACCTAGTGCGTAGAGGTGTTATGCATCGGAATAAATAGGTCGTTTCAGAATTCTCTCAGCCCAGTATAGAGGTCACCATATATTCTAGAAACTGTTTTGAAGGGTGGACCCAAACGAGCGTCAAGTGGCTCCAAATCTCAAAAGTGTGCATCTTTCTAATGGGCATTTCACAAAAATGAAAGTAGGAATCATAGTTCAGTTTTTTTTTTCGTAAAACTCCTTCAATCATCCGATATTTTATCAGGACTGGTAAGCTGCCAAATGAAGGAGGAACTACTGTTTCATTTTCCGATCTTATATTCCACGCAAGCAAAAAATGTAATCAGCAACTCCAAGGTCGTAGTCAGAAATTTTGCCAGAGGGCGAATCTCGCCGGAAGCACAAAGAATTTTGGTCAGTTTTCGAGACCAAAAAAACCAAAATTATTTGGGCGCCCGCAAACTCATTTCTTCTCGTCAACGATGTGGCTCACACCGCGACCAGAGGACTTACCCGCCGAGCCGCAGGATCTGGAGGGGACCGCATGGTTGCCTTCAATGAAATTTACTAACCATTATCGATTAGAAAAGGCCCGGTATTCTCTCGCGCGCCACGCACTTCACAATCAGCAAGCGGTGGCCTGGCGCCTCCTTCAAACACGTGCCCGAACCCGGTGGCCTATAGCCACTATTACCCGGGTCAGTGTTCCAACAGGAGTAAATTATGCAAGGAAAGGGCGGACCTACCTCACATCGTGTGGGCCTGCTCGAAGGCGGCAGGAGAGGGTTGCGCAATCACTAATGATGAGCAGTGGGAGACCGTGCTGCTCAGCACTGATCTACAGGAACAGCTCTTAGCAATCCGCCGGGCCGAGGACGTCGCCAGAGCCCAAGGGCTCCTGGGTGATGCCTAAGCGTGGTACCCGCATTACCGAGGCCAATGGATTCTTATATTACAGTTCCACTTCCCCCCTGCTTATGTTTATTTCAGTTTGACAAGCAAGAGCAAATATGAAAAAGCCACTGAAGAACTTCGGTTAACGGTTAAGGTGGTTGAAAGCTGGAAAAGCTGCGTCAAGAAAGTAATAATAATAATAATAATATCTGGAGTTTTTCGTCCCAAAACCACGATATGATTATGAGAGACGCCGTAGTGGAGGGCTCCGGAAATTTCTACCACCTGGGGTTCTTTAACGTGCACCTAAATCTAAGTACACGGGCCTCAAACATTTTCGCCCCCATCGAAAATGCAGCCGCCGCGGCCGGGATCGTCAAGAAAGTATGGGAGCCATGTAGAGCGGGAACAAAAGAAGCGCTGGGAACAAAAGCAGTGCTGAAACTGCACTCTTTCCTGCTGCATGAATGCGGCTACTACAAGCGTTTTGGTTTTGTTCTGTTGTTTCTCGTTTTATTTTTATTTTTTTTATACGAGAAGATTCGCACAGGGCTGCCTAGGATGGTTTCATCATTGCCGAGCGCATACAACTTGAATGCTCTAAAAGTAGTGTACAGTCAGCCAGTTTCTAAATGTCTCGCAAAATTCAAGCTACGAGATGGATGAAGCAGCTACTTGGTAGACTTCTTTACTACAGAAGTTAATAAAGTACAGAGAGAAATGGCATCGTCACTAGCGAGCTATGACGTTGTTGAAATAGAATCTTTAAGTGAAGTCGAAAGCGGCATCGTGGCCAACATGGGAGGCTTTTTGGTTCGTTATTTCTTAAATACAGCAAAAACTTTTCATTCATTTGTTGAACTTCTTACAAAATATGGCATTTCTGAGGAGCATATTTTAGCATTAAATGGTGTGCAAAAGATGGCAGCAACCTTGAAAATATATATTGTGTTAGTTTAGAGTCTTCATTCCAAGCTATGTTTAAACAATTTCTCAGAAGAAAAATATGTTCCATCGTAAAGCCAATAAAAACAGCAAGTCTGCTTGAACTGAATGGTTCATCCCCAACAGTTGTTCGTGCCGAGCATCTAGATGTGGTGAAAAAATGATATTGGAGGCATTTCAAGCGGTGCATTTATTTACATCAGCTGGGCTAACCAGATAGCAATGAGGAAGAGGTGTATGCCAGAAAAACAGTCGCAGCTGTTAGCTTCGACGCAATTATTTCAAATCTCAATCAGCACATATAGTTACTTCTGAATATATTCTATATGCACTCGATGTCGGTATGCGTGGCCGCTGAGGCTTCACTTAGATGAAAGCTTTGGTGAGCTGTACAGGACATAATCTCGTATATTTTGCTGGTTGTCTTCCTTTGGTTTTAAGCACATTTAAGCACACTGTGCATGAAAAATAAACACTTTCCCCCTTTTTTTAGACCTACGTGAGTGTTGCTCTTTCTCATGGTGCTTTGCTCATTTGGAAATATATCATGACGATATTTAGGTGTGCTTTCGAGTAAAATATTCAGCACTCCTTAGCGCTCGCAGAGAGAGTAATCCCAAGCTGAGCACCTGAATTTGTTTAAAATACTTATGAGTTACATATCCACTTGCCGTATCGCAGACTCGAATTGCTTGCTCATAGTGTAATCAGCGTAGTCTATCTTTCTTTCTTATCTCATAGATAGTTGTAATCTATGTGGCAGTGCGAATGAATGCCAGTGCAATAACGATTCTGGGGCCCTATCAACCAATTATAATTCATCCACACTAATTACACCCACCTCCAAATAAAGTAATGTCTGGGAAGACGCAGCGCAGTCACACACATATGCAGCACACCCACGAAACCACTGCTGCATACTGCTCTCACGTGTCACGTGTCTTGGTAGATTGCACGGCATCTCCTGACCTCCTCGCCTGCTGCTCCGCTTTGAACACGCCTGATGCGCTAGCAAGGACCTATGTGCCTACACTATCGAAGACCGCGTTCGTGTTTTTATGAGGATGACGGCGCACTAAAATTCTGCAAGTGCACGATTAATGCGGTCGTGCGAAATCGATCCATGTTCGCAACATTTTTATACGAAAGCTGCAGTGTCAGCCCATCATACGACTTAATTAAGATTTCGAGTTGTCCCACTGTGAGACACGAGTGTTCAAACCAGTCCATTACGCATTTTCGGTGCCTAGGGAAGGGCATCTAGCTTACGCTTTCCCTCTTGGGTCCTTCGAGTGTTTGGTACATTGCTACGCTTATTATAAGAAGGTACACGGCAATGTACATTATATCTACTCGTAAACCGATGGAGAACCGAAGGTCTTCCGCAGCTCAAATGCTAGTAAAAGTTGAGCAGACAGAGTGCACTAACGCGATGGCAACATTTGCGAATAAGACTGGAAAGTCAGGCATTCAGTTGGCATGCATTAGACATTCAGGAACAAAGAGCAGGGAGCTAACACGACCATTTAAAAGCCGTGTAGGTTTCCGAAATGCCAGAATGACACGTAGGTCCTGACATATTACACTTCTCCGTAAGTTCTGAGAAGCAACAGATGTGAAGTAGAGATTATGATAGATGAACAGAAGGCAAAACAATCGCCACTGGCTTGCTGCGCGTATACCCAACTTGTCAACAAAAAGCTGAATAAAAAACAGCGCAGTGAACCGCATTGCTTGCTTTCGTTAGTTGCATTGACAAAATTTCAAAGCGATAGCGTTAAAGAGCTCGTTTTGCAGAAATTTCGATGTCAGCGTCGGTGTTGGCATCGTTGGTTGTCAGCGAAAAATCATCATCTTGTCCGTGACCGAAAAATCGAGAGATATGTAAATAAAATAAGTATGAAAAAATATTGGGTTCGAGTGAGAATCGAGCACAGGCCGCCTGCGTGGCGTGCGGGTGTTCTGCCACAGAGCCACGCTATTTCTTTTCTTTATTTCCAGGCATTAGGAAACACTTTCCCACCACAACGCGTTTAGCATGCGGTTGAGATTACAAAACTTTCATTTTGACCAGAGCATCCATCAACACCAACACTTCTTCGTCATATTCCAATTTCCGAAACACTTCGCGTAGTCTGCTCACCAACTCGGTAAAGTGAGAGTTCACCGGTCTCGGATTTATGTCACAGTGCCTTACAGCCATGTGGTGTCTCCAAATACTGTGAAGACCGAGCAGAAAAAACATGTCATAGGGCACAGTGCCTCGACTTGTAGCTAAATAATGAATACCGTGTGGTGTGAGCGTGAATTCATTTTTAAGAGTTCTTTGCATAATATCCCAAAAGAAGACCGCACTCCAACGGTCTACAAATACATGTTCCATAGATTCAGGTTTCCTGCAAAGTAAACAATCGGTACCCCATGGTAAATACTCCCCTTTTTCTTCCAGCCAAGTTAGAACGGGCAAGGTATTAGTATGCAGTTTAAAAAGAATGTTTTCACTCCTCCTGGCACCATCATTCGTGTCACACGTTTTAGGACATCTTTGCCCTGGTTTTATATTCGGTACAAAGGTTCCGGGAACATAATGTCTATCAAATCTCAGTTCAAACGCTTCCGTGTTACAGTAACAAAATATTCGATAGAAAAGTGGTAGTTTAAAAATCTAAATGCCACAACTATTTCGCGTAAAAATTTACTCGTTGCGTAACACCCACACTCCCTCATCGAGACAACAAAGTTGGGCAAGAGATGGCTTAGTCGTAGGCGGATAACTGTTCTCAAGAACGGATTTGTTGTGTCACGCAAGAACAAAAATCTAGAGACGAGTTGCCTTAAGAATAAGTTCGGCAATTTTAATCCCCCCTGACTTAACATGCTAAACAAGTTGTTCCTGCTTGTCTTCTCATACTCTGGCTGCCACACAAAAACAACAAGTGCTCTTCCGAACCTGTTTCACGCAATAGCGTCGCTCCGGACACATAGCTACGCTAGTGCTTGAAACGGGTTCGGAAAAAAACACCATATGAATGCCATGTAGTAGAAGTCTCCTTAACGCATGTAATATTACGTTGCAGAAGCGTAGATCGCACCAAACATGTCAATTGCGCAATGAGTGGATGTTTTAAAGACCCACCCATTACAAAGCGCTCAGGCATATTTAATCATCATCAGCCGCAAAAGCATCAACAAACTGAGCAGCTGCGTACGTTCGCGTGTTGCCTTCGCTGATTGGCAAACGGAAGAATTATGGCGTAGTGGGAACCTGGGGGAGCATATTTCAAACAGAGCAGATTTCTTTCTACGTGGCCCCTGAGATCCGCTTCCGCACCGCGACGACACACAAAGTGAACCGAAGGAACACACCAGGGCACACAAAAGCCGAAGTACGAGTGCCACTACCCGACACCTATGTCAAGTATTAGGGTGGCTTCCAGATTTTTATGTCTGCGTTGTTTTTCCTGCATCCTCGATTACTACGTCCTCCAACGTGTGATGGATGGGGTGCAGGGATTGTGATTGGTAAGGGTGTACATGCTCAACACAGGATATCGAGCAATGAGAATCGAATAATTTCCGCACGAAAAGCCAGCTAGCATTGCCATTTGAAAGAAGACCTTTTAAATGTATCGTATATAGTTCATTTCTGAATGGTATTTGACGTCAAGTTTGGAGAAACATCTATACTAATCTCCAGAATCACTGAATGCTGGACATATCCTCAACGCAGGGTATCGAGCAATGAGAATAGCACAAAATTTGCGCAAATTATCACCCTGCGTTGCCATTTGAAATAAGACCTTTTACATATATCCTATATGTACCATTTGTGTAGGCTATTTGACGTGAGGTTTTGAGAAACATCCACACTAATCTCAAGAATGACTGAAATTTAGATATCGATTCCGCAATATAGCTTTCGCTCCACGGTTACGACCGCCTTCAGCCTATGGTGCGTTGAACGCGGTCATGATTCACTATGTCGTGTAAGGTCAAAAGACGATCCCTCGGACTGAAGGTTGCCGCATAGTCTGAGGCATCGTCAATGGCCTGCGCTCCACATGTCATTCCTCGGGCACAGGCGCGAGCTGCCTGACCGAGCCGCATGAGCTGACGTCCATATGACAGCAATGTCCTTTGGTGGGGGATATTTATTAAGAATCAATTACAGGGGCAGTTCGTTAGATGCGACCTGCACAGAAGTTACGTATGACAGTTTTTGAGTCACTAATAATCATAGTGATATCGGTGATGCATATACCTAATGCAATGGTAGGCTCCTCTTCCGAAGAGGTGGCTGTTGTGTTTCGACTGAACATCTCAGTAACCAACTAAACAAAAGGTGGTGTTATTTTGCGTGCCTGATTTTTATGTGCTACTGCGGTGACGTCATGGCGATAAGCAGTACGCTATACCCCGAGTTAGCGTCCCGATATATGCTTGCTGTTATCGGTTGATGCCATGCACGCATGACGCAGCAGTGACAGTGATAGATTCCGTTGTGACCACCATGCCTAAGGTATCCAAAGCAGAAAGTGCGTAAGACTAGGAAGGTGGGTATTTTGCCACGTCGACACAGAGAACGTCATTGGCTCCTTGTAATGTTTTCTGAAGCGCTTTTCCTCTTTGGGTTCGACGTTGAGTATGCTAATTGGAGTGCACGTTTTTAGGAAGGAAAGCAATGTGTAATTGTTTATGTGGTGGAGAATTTTGTACTTAACGTCGGTGATAGAAGGGAAGTCCATGCGAGTAGAAGCGAAAATGTGACGACCTGCACTAGAGGTCGCGAGCCTGGCGTATTGAGCTGTTTAAACTAACTTCACTGATTCCTGGTAATGTATTTATGCCTTCTGTCTGATGAAGTCGTGCATTATTGGTGTTTCATGGAATTCCCAGTGCGTACTTGTAAACTCGCCGAAGCAGTGTGTTCGCGAATTCCTCCTCGGCCGGTTTTAGGTGTATGTATAGCAGAGCATATGTGATTTTACTAATCACGAAAGCCTGCATGATACGGAGCAGCTCCAACTCCCGGAGCCCTCCGTTCCTACCCGAGATTCTTTTAATCAGTCTTATGCTGTTGACAACGGTAAGTGCGTACAGTGTCAAGTGTGTGCATAATAAGTCGATTGTTTCGAATAAATAGACCTAGCACACGAATGCGCGAGACTCTAGGAATCGGGTCACCGTTAATGTGAACTTCGATGATTAAAACGTGTTTGTTCCGACGGTGAGTTGGGAGAAGAGTAATCTTGATTTGCTAGAGGTAGGCATAAAGAGAACTATTCCTCCTGTCCAATACGGCAAAAAAAAATTCATCCATAGAAAGTGAAGTTTCCTGCGACCAAATCCTACCATGAGGAGTGACGAAAAGCTAAATCAGTTGCTACAGAATTCATAGAGCGAGAACTTCATTCTAAAGCCCTGAAGAGCCATACCCGCTGAATATAAAGGCACACGCTCGTGTGCCTTTCTAAAAAGTGGCCGTGGAAGAACGCCATGGTTGAGATCGGACAACATCAAAAAACAGCATTCCCCAAAATACTTTTAAAAATCAATACTTGAAATAGAACGGTCTTTGTTTTTGGAATAGAAACCCAAACTCTAGTCTCAGGTGATTAGTGCGTTCGTGTTCGCGCTTCGACTTCAACATGCATTATGCACATAAACTTGCTCAGAATCAACAACGGACGCAGCGTGTCAGAAAAGGGGGCTTCGCACTGCACACTACGCCATGGCTGATCAACCGTTCGTTATCACAGATCGCGTTATTATGTCGCGTGGTTGGAAAACACCAAGCATTGAGCTACAAGCAATGAAATGACCAAAACTAGACGTTCCTAGGCTTCCGTCATCACTTGCTCCATGGTCAAGGCTCGGGAAAAAGTAATTTCCTTGCGGATTTCCTGACGGGATACTTCGCTGGCATATCCTTTGGTAATTTGTAATGCCAGCGCTTAGCCTGATCGAAAAGAAGTACAGCCTACCGCTCTTCTATCGCTGAGTACATAGTGCTCTAAATCATTTAGCTTTTTATGGCGAAAGCCCCAAATTTCTGTACATCAAGGGAAACCTTTTTTCGATGCGCTCGCTCCGCAATATCATCAGCTCCTGCCTGCAGTCACCACAACTCCACCACTCGCGAACTATGCTGGTTCCCCCGATCCCGACATGTACAAGGGCATCGCGGAGGCGGAGGTTATACGGCACTCCACAAGCTTCGCACCACTTCACCACCCGGCCAAGATCAAATGCTCAATAAACTCCGGCGCAACCTTGACGCCATAGTAACATTACCCCTGAATACCAAGCCCTCACCGTCCACCAGACTGCCCGCATACTCTCTCGCGTCCGCGCACGCTGGCATGGCATGAAGGAACGTGGTTTTCGACCACTAACTGACGCTTTCGTCATCTCTCGCCTCACCTATGGCCTCGCTTACTTTCGCCTCCTCCAAACAGAACGGAAAGAAGTCGACATACTCATTCGCCGGGCATTCAAGATCGCCGTCAGTGCTCCACCCATCACTTCCACGTCACGTCTCCACCCTATGAGAGTTCACAACTCGACTGATGAGCTCAGAGAGGTCCACCACACTGCCCAACTCCACCCCTAGCCCACAGGCCGGTGGATACTCATTTCACTAAACCTCTCCGCAGCTTCCGGACCTCGTTCCCTTTCCACTTACCTCATTACAGTGAGCCATACCTCATTACAACACCAAATATCTGCACATAAGGTACTGTCAATGCCTAAATTTCATCCGTATTATCTGATGCACAACAAACTCACTTTTTCAGGTCTGGATGATGACAGACAGACATAGAACTTTATTGGGTCCTGAGAAACGCTACTCTTAGAGCAACGCCGCGGGCCGCTCCCACGTGGGGACGGGGAGGCTAGCCTCACCGCCGCATCATGGGCTCTCTGGACAGCCTGTAGTTGAGGTAAAAACTCTGAACTTCGTAAGGCAGAATCCCAATCCTGTTCTGTGAGCCGACTTAGGCCCCGTAACGAGGGGCACCGCCAGAGCATATGTTCAACGTTACTGATCTTCCCGCAGTCAGGGCAGCTAGACTCGAAAGCCTCTGAAGATACGAAGCTGAGGAAAGATAGACTAGGATAAGACCTAGTTTGTAGCATTCTAAACGTGATGGCCTGGGGTCTGGACAACTTGCGGTGCGGAGGAGGAAAAGACCACCTACTCAACTGGTAGTGTTTAGTGACTTCATTGAAAGTAAGTAAAGCGTCCCTAAACACCCCACAGTCAACCTGCGGATCTATGTCCACCCCAGCGCGGAGGGTTAGTACGCGCGCGCGGGAGTGAGCAGTATCGTTGAGGTTTGCGAGGGAGTGCAGTCAGGGTTCGAGATGTGCAGGAAACCAGGTAATGGTATGTGGAGAAAGTGTCCTATTTTCAAGTATTTTGAATGCTTCGGCAGAGATTGAACCAGAGGCAAAAGCCCTGACCGCCGACCTGGAGTCGGTGAAGATTTGCGACCTACTGTCGTCCAAAAGGGCAAGGGCTATAGCCACCTGCTCGGCTCTCGAGGGAGTAGAGTCCCTAAGCGATGCAGCATTTATAGTAGAACCCATGTGATTGACGGAGATAACAGAAAACCTAGCCGAGTGATCGTACTGAGCGGCGTCGACAAAACACACTGAACTAGAATCGTTCCTGATGTTCTTAAGAAGCGTGATGGACCTCGTGCAGCGCCTACCAAGGTTGTACTGTGGATGGACGTTCCGTGGGAAGGGAGAGACATGAATGGCAGTACGCTGTTCATCCGGAAGGAGAAGACGGCGCTCCTCTACGAGCGCAGGACTGAGACCTAGGACAGACAGAATCTGCCTACCAGCCGGCGTAGACGACAGACGCACCAGCTGTGCAGTTTCTTGGGCTTCAATGATCTCCTCTAGGGTGTTGTGGACACCCAGCTGCATGAGCAGTTCAGTGCTGGTCCGCTCGGGGATGCCCAGCACCCTCTTTATGCTCTTCCTGATCAACGTTTCCAGCTTACTCTTTTCGAAACCGTACCATGCGTGCATGGCAGCAACATACGTAATATGATTCATCAGGAATGCGTGAAAGAGCCTCAGGAGATTGTCCTCTCTGAGTCCCCCCCCCCCCTTCTGTTCGAAACCCTATTAATCAACCTGATCATGTTCTCGGTCCTTGTGGAAATCTTGGCAATGGTCCGCTCATTGTACCCGTTGGAATCAATTACCATGCCCCGCACTCTAATAGCATCCACCCTGGGAATGGGGGCGCCACTGCCAGTGTACTATGTCCACCTCTGATAAAGGCTTCCAGTCCTTCGGCTTAGCTCCCTTTCTGTTGGGCCTGTGTAAAAGCAGTTCTGATTTATTCGAAGAGCATCTCAGCCCTGTGCCGGCGAGAAAGAGCTCCGTCTGATCGATTGCTTCTAGGAGGGCAGTCTCGACCTCTCCTTCGCTGCCTCCGGGACACCAGATGGTAATGCCATCAGCGTAAAGCCTGTGGCTGATGCCCGTGACTTGACATAGCAGTTTGGACAACTTGCACATCGCAATGTTAAAAAGAAGCGGGGATATCACCGCCCCTTGCGGCGTGCCTTTGGGGCCCAGTGCGAAGGGAGCGGACTTGAGGTCCCCGATAATGAGCGTGGCCTTCCTGGATTCGGGAAAGGAGCTGACGTATCTGTGAAAAGTTTCTCCCAGCCCAATCTATGAAATGGAGTTTACGATGTGCGCGTGAGAGGTGTTATCAAATGCCTTTTCCAAATCAAGACCTAGGATGCCCCTAACATCTCTCGTGTTCACGTCTATGATCTGATGTTTGATTAGCTTCATCGTGTCCTGCGTCGACAAAAACGGACGAAACCCAACCAAGTTGTAGGGGAAAAGACCCTTCTCGATGTACTTAGAGATGCGGTTTTGAATGACGTGTTCCGCCACCTTGCCGACGCAAGACGTGAGGGATATGGGCCTAATATTGGCTAGACCCGGAGGGCGCCCCGGTTTGGGGATTAAGACAACCGAGGCCATTTTCCAGGAGTCTGAAACAGAACCCTGCTCCCATATCCGATTGATTTCATCAGTAAGGAACTTGATGGATTCCTCTTCCAGATTCCTGAGGGCTCTGTTAGAGATGCCATCCGGCCCCGGAGCCGATCTTCCATAAGGTTTTGAAGAACCTCCCAGTCCTCACGGGCGTTAAAGGGCTCACCGAGCTCAGGGCAAGGGAGCCCTGTGTAGGACGGATAGTCAGAACAGCTCGAGGAGCCAATACGTAGGTGTCTACGAGCCAAGCCGTCCAGTATGGCGTCTTCAGATTCAGACTGTATGGCCGCATGGAGAATTTTAGCAATGGCTTGCCGTTGATTAGTCTTGGAATTCGACTCGTTCAAAAGGCGTTTAAGCAAATTCCACTTGCCACCTATTCGCACTTGGCCATCGACAGAATTGCACACCTCATCCCACTGCTGTCTGGCGAGGGTCTGGCAGTGGTCCTCGATGGAACGGTTAAGTTCTGCAATCTTCTTGCGGAGCCGGCGATTAAGCCTCTACGCCTTCCACCTATTGAGTAACGATTTCTTGGCCTCTAAGAGGTGCGCGAGGCGGCTGTCCATCCTGTCAGTTTTCAAATCCGTGTGGATTTTTTTTGTCGCCTCATTCACGTCTCCCTTGAGCTGTGCGGCCCATTGTTCCAGGCTGGGGGTGAGTCTTGAGCTTGTGCCCGTTCTTTTCTAATATTCCGGAAGTGATCCCGATCCGTGACAGCAAATTCTTTTAGGGGTTTACCCTTTACGATGATGTGAGTAGCTAGGATATTATGATCGCTCCCCAGATCCACGTGAAAATTGTGCCAAGCAGCAGATTCAACATTTTTAACAAAGGTAAGATCTCGTGTGGTGTCCCTCGCGCAAGAGTTACCCATCCTGGTTGGGAAGGCTGGGTCCGTGGCGAGGACGAGGTCCAGGTTAGCCGTTACTTGCCACAAGTCGTCGCCTTTACGGGAGGACCGCACATAACTCCACGCCTGATGAGGAGCGTTGAAGTCACCAGCGACCACAAGCGGGGAGACACCGGCCCTGCCGGCAGTCCTACTCAAGAGCGTCGCGAACCTCCGTCTCGAGTCCCTTGGCAAACTATAGTTGTGAAGGATGAAAACGCTACACTTTACCTGACCTCCCGGAATAATTTCGACGAGCGAGTGTTCCACCTTACTGGTGTCCATAGAAAGATCATGCGTGACGAAGGTGCATCCCTTAGAGACGAGCGTGCAAATGCCTCTCCGTCCGTCTCCATAAACAGCGTGCGATTTGTAACCCGGTAGAACAACCGAATCCGAAAGCGTCTCCTGAAGCAAAATGACGTGTGGCTTCTCAGAGGGAGAACGAATGAACTGCTGAAGGACCGCCCTCTTGCGGTGGAACCCCTAGCAGTTCCACTGCCAAATCCTGAACTCTTTTGGATGACCCTCCATGGCTAGGCTCGAAAGGTTTGCACTTGATTTCGAGCGCGTTGATCTTAGCGTCCAGTGTAAAGAAGTTAACGTCCAACGCAGTGTCCTTAGCGTCCAGAGCGTTCAATTTGTCAGCCAAGCTATCGACCTTAACATTAACCATTGCTACTGTGTCGCTAAGCGATTTGAACATATCTCTGATCTCCGTCGTAAAACTGTCTAGCCCCTCGTCATGCGCGAGCCTCGTCAAAGCCCTCTTTTTGGCTGGACGAACAGGACACGGCGCCTCCATAGGGACTTCCATGGGTGTTTCCACGCTAGTGACTTGAGGAGGTTGAGGAACCTCGCTCTTAGCGGTATTAGCCTCCTTCCTAAGTTCAGCCATCTCTGCCCGAAGTTGTTCGATTGCCGCTTTTAGTGCGGCGTTCTCTCTTTCCAACTGAATTATTCTATCATTGTTTTGCTCTGGTGGCGTGCCCCCCGTTACCTTTGTCGAGGATCCCTTGACACGGTCGGCCCACTCGGTCTCCGTGGCAGCAGGCTTCTGGACCGAGAACGGCTTTTGGACCGGCAACAGCCCCTGGCCGCATCTCCATTGGTGCCTCGGGATGTGCTTCTAGACCCGGACTTGTCTGCCGGTTCGGACGGCCCACCTATCGGAGGAAAGTTCTTCTCGAAGTCGCGTCACTCCCCTCTTCTCTGTCTGATGATATAGGGCACCTCGAATCTCTGCCTACAGCTTCTGTCGGCCGTGGGTTGAGGCCCTCCACAGAAGGCGCACTTTGGCGAGCAAACGTACTGGTTGCCAGGGGAGCTGATTCCGCGAAACCCGCCAGATCGCATTCTCCGGAGTAGGGCACACGTCGGCTCTGTGGCCGGGTCGACCACAGGCATAGCAGACGTCCGTCTGCCTTCGTTAGAGGGTGCACCTGATCATGCTGGGACCACACATGACGTAATTTGGGACTAAGTCCTTCGAAAAGAATAACGACCATGGTGGAATTCTTGATTCGCCTCACATCGAGAACATTGGGATTCCTTGGCTGAATAATCAGTCTTCTGAGCTCTTCGTGATTAAACTCCATATCGATGTTTCTGATGATGCCCTTGCATGTGTTGTCGGGCGCAGCGAAGTATGAGCTGACATCGTGGCCTGTTTGACCAACGGTGATGGCCTCCAAACTTGCGTAGGCCCTGGCGTTGGCTGGCGATGGCGTGCTAATCACAACAATGTTTTGCATAGCATTAGGACAAATGATCTCTTCCGTGGTATCCGCAGCAGAGAGACCAGCCGCCGTCGTGAGGGCTTGAGTAATCCTGAGGTTACTCGTATTCTTAACGTTTAGGCCTCCCTGGAGCCGAACGATGACTCGAAAGTGCTCCCTTGGCAGGCGAGGCAGCCTCGACGCGTTGGCGAGGCGTTTCTTCACGTTGGCGAGAGGTTGGAAGCCGACGTTCTTGCCATATGGCCGGCCGGTAACTGGAACGCCCGCCGCAGGCAGAGACTCTTTAGTTGACTTGCGCTTCGAAAGCGCCGTTGTCCACCCAGCGCCCTCAAATTCTTCGGGGGAAATGTCCTCAGCAACGTTGCTTGTTGGGCGAGTTGGAACGAGTCAGCCATAACGTAGTTCAGCGCAAAAAACAGGCGCTGTGTCCTTGTCCTCTTGCTCGTCTGTTGCCTGTTTTTTGCGCTGAACTACGTTATGGCTGAAATGTCCTCCCCTTGCACGGCGACTTGCATAGCCATCTTGAGTCGCACAAACGAGCTAAGCCTAAGGTTAGGCGTAGCTAAACCTAACTTAGGCTTAACAAGTCTAGGCGTGGTCGAGCGAAAAGTTCCTCCAAAAGTCGGTAAAAGGTCTACCCACCGTCACAATTTCGGTATACACGTGGTCCTCACGTCTTTAGGCGTCGACTGGAGCAAAAGGCACCAAACACATAGCTAAATTTCCGACGGAAAGCTTTTAAAAAAGCGGGAGCCGATGTTTAGACGTCCGCATTAATCGGCGCCCCCTGGCGTTCCAATGATGAAAGAGAATCTTTATCTGCAAAAGTCTATAGTTGTACTATTCGTATTCGAAAGTATTCGAAAAACTGATTAAATTCGCGCTTCGTTTTATGAATTCAAATTCACTTCGCAGTTCAAAACTTCATATTCGCTCACCCCTAATTTTTTATTTGTACAACCGACACGTAAGTTTCTTACGCTCACAGTTTTTAACAGCGAAGCTCTTAAAGTTATTGTTAAAATGTGCTCCGTCTTGCAAAACTTCACAGGAGGGTATGCGCCACAGGAATTCGGCAAGTCCACTACCAAGTACAGCAGGTGTGAGCGTTAAAAGAAAACTCTGCTCGGCAAAGTGGATCGCGGGATCGAATCCCGACCGCGACGGCCGCATTTTCGATCGAGGCGACAATGCTTGAGGCTCGTGTGCTTAGATTTAGGTGCATGTTAAGGAACCCCAGGTGGTCTAAATATCCGGAGCACTCCACTACGGCGTCTCTCATATTCATATCGTGGTTTCGGGACGTTAAACCCCAACAATTATTATTATTACCGGCGAAGTGGAGCACGTGAAACACGTGAAAGAGAGAGAAAAAGATAGTAAAAAGAGAGAGAGAAAGAGAATTAAACTTTGTTGTACGAAGGCGCGCGTTCTCTTCGCCCAGAGGCGAGTGACAGAGGGGGGTGACTCATTCCAGATAGCAATTGCTTGCAGCTGACGCCCGAGCGCTTTCCACCATCCGAAGCTGGTCCTCAGGGTTTACTGACGTCAGCAACGCCCACCACTGGTCTTCCCAATTTTCTTGTACGCTCTGTTCGTCTATGCGCGAGATACTTGGGTTGTTTCGGCATCTCCATACCATGTGGTACAGGGTGTTAGCAGTCTCCGGGCAGTATCCGCAGTTCCAACTGAAGTTCCCGGAGTACATTGCGTGGAGCAGTGTACCGTGCGGATAGGTGCCTGCTTGGAGCCTTCTACAAGCCACTGCTTGCTCTCTAGCCAGCCTTTCGTGAGCAGGTGGATAGTTTTCTAGCTACTCGCTCCTCTGCGTTTCCGGAGTCCGAATATCGCTTCGGAGTACCCGGCTGTGTATTCTCTGGGGCTGAGGCATGCGCCGCTCTGTTCCCCGCTACAGGTTCATGTCCCGGTGTTCAGAGGATACTTGCCTCTTCGAAGTCGAGAAAGAGATAAAGAAAGAGAGAGAAAAAAAATATAGAAGGAGATAGAGAGAGAATGAAAGTGACAGAAAGAAATAGAATGAGAAAAATAGAGAGCAATAAAGAGAATAAAGACAGAAAACGACAAAATAAATACAGAAACACATAGAAATACATAAAAAGAGAAAAAGATACAGAAAGAAGCAGACACGAAAAAGCGATAGAAAAAACAGAGAGCAAGACACAAAGAGAAAAAAAGAGAGAAATAAAGAAAAACAAGTAAGAAAGACAAAAAGGCAGAGCGAGAGAAAGAAAGACAAGAAAGGGAAATAAAGATAGAAAGAGCGAGAAAGAGAAAGACATAAAAAGGAACAGATAAAAAAAACAAATGCAAGAAACAGGGAGGAAGAGAAAAAGACAGGAAAAAGAAAGAAGAAAAATAAAAACGCCAGGCCTGCGCGGAAAGCGCAGCACAGTCACAGCGAAAGCTCGAAGAGCGGCATTTCTAGAGCCCGTTATGAACTCTCTTGTGGCTACTAATACAAGTACACTAGCAACGTACCCACTACGCCCCAAATCATAACTTTTGTGAAGTTGGGGAGTACCCACCAAGAGTATTGCTCGTCATTCTCGTCGTCATTGCTCGTCATTACTCGTCGTCATTTCGTCATTACTCATCATTCTGCAGAGAAGCGAGGTACGATATGTAAGGCATTATGTGCAGATTCTTTATGCGATGGCTGATGGTGGTGAAGAATTATGACTGAGCCTATTGTAATGGTTTGGAAGCTTGAAATGACCCACTAGTTACGTAAATCGCATTGTGTGACGGCCGGTCGTTATTTCCCTCTCCCACCACACTCTATAACATACGTTAACGTGAGAAAGAGATAGAGAGAGGGAATTAACCTTATTCAGACCCTGAGTAAATGGATCATGGGAGTCTTATAGGCTTCCTTGGCAACCAATAGAAGTGCACTAACGAAGAACCCACTACACTCTAAATCATCGTTATTTGTGTGAAGTCGGGAAGCAGCCACTACGCAATTTTTCGTCATTCTGCAGAGAACCGTGGTACCCGCTAAACACATTTAAGGCATTTAACACATTTAAGGAGCTTAAGAATAATCGAAAGGCAGACGTATCCCCCCGCCCAAGTAGTTCACATGGAGGGGCCGCTGCAGAAACCCCCGATAATCGCATGGAGGAAGACGACAACCCTCCGCCACCTAAGAGAAAGGCTCCGGCAGTTATCAGCCAAACCGGATCACAGCTTACCGATCTAGGGCAGAAATTAACGGAAATGCAAAGTGCACTGAAAGACCAAGCAGAAGCCGTCGGTAATCTCACGTTGGCGATCTCGACCATAATGTCGAGACTTGACAAATTCGAAAATAACGTAGCCACCTTAAGTCTCAGGGTAGCCAAACTGCAGCCAGTTACTACTGCAGGGGCCCCCACAACTGGGGTCGCATCTAATCAATTCCAAAACGCCGCTACAAGCACTGCGGCAGTATCTGGGGTCGTTCAGTCCACCACTCCCCAGTCCTCCACCTCACGAACAGAACAAAATAGGCAAACGCGGTAAAAGAGGCGAGCTGACGATTTGGCAGTGGAATTGTAGGAGCTACGCCGCTAAAAAACCGATCCTGCAACAATACATTAAAAGCAAATCGAAACCAGACGTAATAATGTTACAAGAGACACACGGATTAGCCAAACTTCCAGGTTACCAAGCCATCGGTCCCTCCTCTGGGGAGAACCGCGCGGTAACTACTTTGGTCAGGAAAGGCTTAGTGGTCGTTCGTCATGACATTACAGTAGCGCAAGTTGAACATGTATTCGTAGAAATTATACCCAAAAGCAAAAACCAATCCAGCACGTTCATTCTCAATCTATACAGCAACCCTGCGCACATACGACAGCGCTTCCTAACCCTATTTAAGAGGGCCGCCGACCTTGCGGGCTCGCACCCTTTACTAATCGGGGGAGACTTTAACGCCCCGCACGGAGCGTGGGGTTACGCCTACACGAGAGCCAAAGGCAAGGCATTATGGCAAGACATACAGGAGACAGGCCTTACTCTCATCACCGACCCCAGCTCCCCCACAAGAATGGGAACCGGGCTGGCAAGAGACACCACACCTGACCTAACATTAGTGAAGAACACGAGAGGATCAAGTTGGAAAAACACGTTCGAAGACCTTGGTAGCGATCACAGAATTCTCGAAACTAAATTATCGGATACTTTAGAAAGAGAAACCAACAAAACGTTCAAATGGACAGACTGGGATAAGTTCCGTCAGAATAGGGCCGGAATGACGCACGAACCCATCACGGACATCAAACAATGGGCCGAAAAAGTTATGGCTGACGTCAAAGATGTTACAAAGACCGTGGCGCCAGAACTTCCCATCGATAAGATAGACAGCCGCCTGGTGCACATGTGGGAGGCCAAACGATCATTACAGGCCAGGTGGCAGAAACAAAAACACAACAGGAAGTTGAGGAAACGCATTGCATTACTCAACAAACAAATTGAAGAACACTGCAGAACTCTTAGTAAACAGCAATGGGACGAGATCTGCAACACGATGGACAGACGGATTGGCACCGGTCACACGTGGCGCCTGCTCCGACATCTGCTAGACCCGACCAAGACCACGACAACACATAGGGAAACCATGCGCAGGATAATACACACACACACCAAGACCGAAGAAGAAATCCTCTCCGAGCTCTGCGACCGATACGCCCCTCAGAACCCAGTTATTCCACACGTGGAATACACGGGAAGACCCAACCCCTCTCTGGACAGAGACTTTGACGAGGCGGAAATCTGGGCCGCTCTGCAAAAGCTCAATAGCAAATCGGCCCCGGGACCGGATGGCGTAACCAATAAGGCCCTTCGTAACTTAGACAAAGAGACCATCTCCGAACTGACCAAGTACATCAACGAATGCTGGACCCGAGGATCCATACCTGACCAATGGAAAAGAGCGAAAATGGTGCTCATCCCCAAGCCCGGAAAACCCCCAAATCTTGACAACCTTCGCCCTATATCCCTTACGTCGTGCGTCGGAAAGTTGATGGAACACGCCTTCCTCAGTCGTATCAACGCACACTTGGACGACATCGAAGCGTATCCGGACACCATGCTCGGGTTTCGAGCTCATCTCTCCACGCAGGATGCAATGCTGCAAATCAAACACCAGGTACTTGACAACAAGACAAGAGGTACCAGGGCCATTCTAGGATTAGACCTCAAGAAAGCCTTCGACAACGCAGCTCACGCAGCCATACTATGCAAGATGGCCGCACTAAATCTAGGCAAGCGAGCGTACAACTACGTTAAGGATTTCCTCACTAACAGGAGTGTCTCGTTAACGCTGGGCAAACTCGCATCAGAGGACAGGAGTATGGGCAGCGTCGGCACCCCACAAGGCTCTGTCATCTCGCCGATGCTCTTTAATCTTGTTATGATCGGCCTCCCCGAACGCCTAAACGCCATAGAGGGAGTGCATCACGCCATATACGCAGACGACATTACGATTTGGGTATGCGAGGGAAGCGACGGAGAAATCGAGCAGCGGCTACAGACCGCGGTTGAGGTAGTGGAACAGTACCTCGTAGGAACCGGTCTTGTCTGCTCGCCAGAAAAATCTGAACTTCTCCTCTACCGCCCGACGCTTAAGGGAAGGCCCCCCAAGTGTTACATCCGGCATGCCGAGCACGAAGACATCTGCGTACGCACCAAAGAAGGAAACGAAATACCAAAGGTCAAGCAGATAACGGTGCTCGGACTCATCATAGAATCCAACGGCGCCAACGGAGCAACGATCAGGAATCTGGAGACTAAAATCACGAACACGATGAGGCTCATCAGAAGAATCACCAACAGACATCGCGGTATGAAGGAGGCCAGTGTCGTCCGACTCATACACTCCTTCGTCATTAGTCACATAACCTACGTGGCCGCCTACCACAACTGGTACACTGCAGAAAAGGCCAAGCTTAACACTCTAATTAGAAGAACACACAAGATGGCGCTGGGCCTTCCTGATAGCACAAGCACGGAACTTCTACTACAGCTGGGCATCCACAATACGCTCGAAGAGTTGATAGAGGCTCAACAGATCTCGCAACTCGAGAGACTAACCAGGACACGAACGGGCAGGAGCATCCTGGACAAACTGGGGATAGCCTATCACAAGCAGCACGGCGACAAGACATCCCTCCCAAGCTCGATCAGAGAAAAGCTCCAGGTGGCTAGCCTACCTAAGAACATGCATCCCGAACTCAATCAGGGTCGAAGAGAGAGTAGAGCCAGGTCTTTACTACAAGCATTCGGTAGGGACAAGGAAGCGCTGTTTGTAGACGCAGCAGAATACGCGGATCAACGTGCATTCGCAGTGGCAGTCCTCAACACTGATAAACAATTGGTCAGCTCGTGTAGTGTACGCGGAAAAAACCCTGAGGCAGCGGAAGAAGTGGCGATCGCCCTAGCCATCGTTTGCCCCGGTTGCAGGTATATAATAAGTGACTCGCAGGCGGCGGTCAGAAATTATGCACAAGGCAGAATTTCACCAGAGGCCGCGGCTATCCTCAAAGCGAACGCGAATTATATCACCTCTGAAGAGACGGAGGAACGACACATTATATGGTTCCCGGCTCATACGTCCCCCCACACCCCCGTACCCAACCTCAATGGAGAGGTCCATCGCGTAGCGCGAGGTCTCACGTTCCGCGCTCGTGTAGAAAGGTCCTCTCCAGGGGATGCAAATCCAGAGGAGGGCTGGACAGAGAGAGACAGAATGACTAGATACTGTGACATTACAAAATTTTATCAAAAATCCAGGTGTATTTATCCACCCCCAAGCCCCAAACTCGACAGGGCCCAATCGGTAGATTGGAGGCAATTACAAACCCAGACCTTCCCCAACCCCGTTCACCTCAGGAGGATATACCCAGACGTCTATTCAGACGATAACTGCAAATTATGCGGCTGGACTCACGCATCTCTTAGGCACATTCTCTGGGAATGCGCGGTTATAGGCGAAGAACATGCAGTCTCCCCAGATGAAGCTGCGGCGCGGTGGACGGCCGCGCTGCGCAGCTCAAACCTGCAAGATCAACTGTGGGCCATCCAGCAAGCCCGTGAGGCGGCGAGGAGACAGGGTCTCCGGTCCTCCTCGGGGGCGGCCTAGGCCCAGGCCACGAATTTGCCGGAGTTCTGAATAAAGTTGTTACCACCACCACCACTTTGTTGATGCTGTGGCTGACGACGATGAAGAATTATGGAAGAGCCTCTTGAATGGGTTGGAAGCATTCAACAACCCACTCGTTGCGCAATTCGCATTGTGACGCCTGGTTACAGAATTTGCGTTGTGTGACGCTTGGTTGTTATTTTACTCTTCTACCACGCTACATTAGATATGTTAATGTGGTTCCTTCTCAACATGAAACCTGCATAAGGTCTCCTTGCAAATCAGTACGTCAGGGGTGTCCGCTCTCGCCTTTGCTTTTTGCAATATATTTGGAACCACTTTGTTTAAGCGTGCTGTTTAATTCTGACATTAAAGGATATACATATGAAGCCGAGGAGATTAAAATTCTAGCTTACGCAGATGACATTGCCTTCTTTTGCGTTGATAAACCGAGTGTCCAGGAAGCAGTAAACACTACTATGCGTTTTTGTGAAATTTCCGGAGCTAGTATAAATTTCGAAAAAAGCAGAGGATTCTGGCTGGGCATGTGGGCTCTAACACCCTCGGTATTTGCAAATATTCATTGGGATGACACTCCGATCCGTTATCTAGGTGTGCCTCTTTATAACTACCGTAATAGTGGTCCTCATTGGACGTCCGCGTTAACCACTATCCGTCGCAAGGTGTCCACTTGGCAAGGACGCGACCTTTCCGTTTTCGCAAAAGCTAAAGCATGCAACATATTTCTTGCTTCAAAGCTTATCTACATTTTACAGGTATTGCACTGCTCTCGAGTACATATTCAGGCATTTCACAGAATATTTGCCTGTTTTATCTGGAGTTCATCATGGGAAGCCATGAGAAGGGACAACCTTTTTCTTCCGCTTGAAAAGGGTGGGCTTAGTCTTGTGCATTTGTTTGTGCGACAACTGGTGATGCGATTTTTCTACCTTAAGGATGTCTGCCACCCGTTTCTTCTGGCTGTTATACAGAACCATCTTTCTCACCATCTCCCTTTTCTTTTTGTCACAACAAGAGTGGCGGAAGAATCGCAATTATGGGGTTTCTTGAAAGAGATTGTCGACACTGTCCAGTTTTTGAAAGCCAGATTCACGTTAGAGTACTTGTACAACGTGGACATAAAGACGCTAACCGCCGCACTTGTAAACACCCTTTTCCCTGAACCTGTTTACCGACAGCAATATTTATCTCATTCTGGTCATGATGTATTCTGTCGTGTACGTAAAATGTGTATATCGCCAGCTGTGAAAACGTTTTTCTTTAAGCTGTACACATCCACTTTACCTGTAAAGACATGGCTTCATGAAAAAGGGATATACGTGCCCTGGTCTGTAAATTGCAGGCTATGCAACGAGCCTGAAACAATCGAGCATTGTTTCATTCATTGTCGTGATGCATTTCATTTCTGGGACATTGTTAAGAGAACCCTCAGAAAAGAATTTCCAATTACATCGCATGGTGTGAGGTTCCTGCCGTTCAAAAAGAGCATCAACAATAATGCACCATATGATTTAATCATGCTGCAAGGTCTATATTCGCTATGGAGAAGCCGCATGATTGACAGACATGCTGAGCCACCTCGCTCGACACGGTTTGTCTTTCGGGAAGAAGCAGCTAATGTGCGTAGTGTTGCTGAGACTTTTGACCCAGTTCCGGCGTGGCTTGGCCTACTGGACGTTTGTGTCTGTTTACCGGACTTTTGAAGATACCTTGGACTATGTGAAATTATGTGTGTTTTGTGCATATGTGCATGTGAGTGTAATTCTAAAGCGATGAATTATGTTGTAATAGACGGCGACATTTGATGGCATTATTACCATGCATTAAAGAGAAAAAAAACCGGCATGGCTCTGAGGCAGAGTAGTGGGCTCCCATGCAGAGGGCCCAGGTTCGAACCTCGTTCCATCCTGGAAATCTTTTCTTCTTTCGCTTTTTTTCTTATTTCGAGCGATAGTGAATACGGACACCGGCGGCGGCGGCGGCGGACAACTACGGCGCCAAAAACGGCCCTTGTTGTGATCTCATAACAGCTTTCGCTGTAAAAAGAAACAAGGAAGGCCACCCGGCTGCGCTCTTCCTACATACCTGGCACCACTAGCGTAAAGCTGCCATAATTTTTCTTTTCAACGTAAGTAAGGCACTGACAGCTTGCAAGAGTCCTGTTCCGTTTAACAAGGTGTGGGTTCGAGCTAGTTGGTACTCCATCATCAACACTTTCTTAGGCAACGGACGAAACACACACGGACGGCCGCAAACTTCTAACTGAATTTATTATCAAAATGAGAAATATATATATATATATATATATATATATATATATATATATATATATATATATATATATATATATAAGCATGACAAAACTAAAACGCCAATGACACAGATGCGCAGTGTGTCAGCGCGCATCAGCTACTCACTCGCCCAGATGAAGTGTTCCTTCCAAGAAGACCCCGTCCGTGTCTGTTTCGCTTCCGTTGTCTAAGAAATTTTGCGCAAGAAGTGTTGATTCTGTTCCGTGTTCGCCGTGCATCTGAACACATTACTAATGGCAGCTATAACTTATTCTGCATAAACATATTACACCCGATTAATTTAGTTCCCCCATGTTGCTCTTATTTTAAATATCCGTTTTATTTTAAATAACACTTGCCGTAGCTAAAACGATACGTTTTCTTTTACCGTTCCCATATTCAATTTTTTCGCGACAACCCTTGGACCCAAGACATTGGATTTGTCTTGTGGCCTTCCGATCTTTTCGTCCATCTCATTGAGTTGACGATGACGACTTTCGACATCGGCGACACACAACAACGATATTTGTCCTGGTTATAGTATCTTGCTGCATCAACGCATGTTCATCGAAAAACATGTTCTCCCGGCTGCTCCACTGAGATTTCAGCCTATGCAAGTCAGGTAGTGCACCTTTGCGAGCCTAGCGTGCTATAGCTACTCTTGCGGCCAATTTCTTCAATGCGGTGCGGAGCATACAGGGTTTGAGATAAACTGGCCACTGCGCACAAATTTTAGAAGCCATAAATGAGATATACTGTGCTGCATGAGGTTTATACTGCGTACATTGCATGAAAGTTCCTCTCGACAATATGGCAGCGTGTTTGCATACTAACTCCCGGTGATACGCTCGCAAACTACAGCGTCAGCCGTTTAAGACAGGCATGAAAGAAGGAAGAATTCTGAGCGGATATGCATTTGTGGATAAACGCGATGTTCAACGTGACCAGTCCAGCATAGAGGATATGAGGCATCTTTCATGGAAAAACGGCGAAGAAAACGCAAATGACGTAGAAAGAAAGCCCTGTTGTCGCAGTACACACGTTCGGAGCCGAAGGAAGCGTGCAAATGTCAAGTCCCAACCTCCTAGTTCGTTGAAAAACACTCACCCGCCAACATCAAAGCCCGTACCCACCGCGAAATCGCTGAAATCGCAACGCCATCTCAATCCCCAGGTTCTGTTTTATGCTGAGCTGAACTGAAAAATAGCTTGAATGGTTGATACATTTCACTGTAAATTTTAAAAACCATCGATATCCTTCCGAGATTAAAAACGAATGGAGCTAGCATAAAACGCATAGAACGTTACTTACAGTTTACAAATGCGACTGCTCCTTCTTCAAGTGTGTATCCTCGGGAACCATGCAGCCCAGACGTAGTACAGTGCTTGAAGTGATGTCAATTCCATATAGCTCCTGGCACATGTCTGCCACATATCCTACAATATGCGCTGTAATTAAGACAAAACGTTCCTTCTTTGGTAAGGATAGCAACCAAATGAAACAATGACGGGACTATTACGGTTAAATCATGCCATGTACGGTTGTGTCATCATGATGATGGTGTTGGCCATGATAGTGAGCTTCAAGGAGACAGAATATCCTTGAAGCTGCAGACCGAATTTGATTATTAGAGTTTACATATTACAAGTCCAACTGCAAATAATGAAATACTGTTGAATATGAAGAAGCCGGCTCCACTTTGCTGCGGATCTCTGTTTTCTCAAGTTTACACGAGAAGACGCACTGCGTATCAAAATTGCTCGTAAGAACTCGCACGTAGGATCAGAATAGATGGCGGGCAGCTTGAGCAGCGTGCAAGCCACGCGTTTGCCTACATGCACGCAACTTCGCCACTACTTACTTGCAGGCGCGCCAGGCGTTGCGTAAGGGTGCCTCGATGCGCATCAGCCTGCTGGTGCGTGGGGGACGAGCGCATGCATCGGCTGAAACGACAGAAAAGCTTAAGAACAATATTTCCTCTCCAAAAAATGAGAAAAATGACTACTTAATGCGCAAAATCAGAAGTTTAAAAGTAGCCAGAAAGTAGCCATGACGCAAACTGGGAATTTTCGTCGACAAACGGGATCTAAAAGTAGCCAGTTTGGCGCAAAGTAACCACCAACGGCAACCCTGCACCTTAGTCTAAGTACACGGTCATCTAGCATTTCGCCTCCATCGAAATGCGGCCGCCGCGGCCGGGATTTGGTCCCGCGACCATGGGATCAACCCGCGAGCCCTTCATTGCTGAAGATGCGCTTTCTTAAAGGGACCGACAACTGATATTTCTCGACCTATTTTTTACGACGCGACAGATTACTCACCCTTCGCAGTGTTTGTAGCTGCAGTAGTTAATTCCAAAAGCACGTAGTTACTTTACAAGCAGTATTTTTCGATCTGGAAGGCTCTAAGCACGGATGCAGCTTTCCTCCAGCAACGCTGAGAATTGATAGCGATGCCGCCAGCCCTTTTCGCGATTCGTGAACGCTATCGTTGTTCTGCTTTCGCAGAAGTTCCTGTAACTATGCTTAATCACCTTTATTTGTAGCTTTTCAACTATTTTTGAAAATAACAAACCGTTACGATGAGATGATGTGGCATTATACACCTTCCCTGTATTTGTACAGCGTTGTGTGCGCATGCGTCCTAGGTTGCCTGCGCCTGTGTCATGGGTGGCTTGTCCCGGCGTCGTTACTCTCTCGATGCACAAGCCAAGCCAAGTCATCGAAAACGTCACTACGCATATGCGCGGCCGCGCCGAGTAGCAGCGCGTCATTTCTGAGACAAGGTGTAGGTAGCAAAACTATGTCGCTCCAAAATCTTAGCGACCTGGAAACTGCGTGCACGGTTGCATGAGCACGCTGAAAAGTTGCTCAAGACGCGCTAACGAGCATGGGATCATTACGTCACGCGAAGGCAGCGCCACTTTAATGCATACTACTAACGCAGGCTTATATGTACATTATTGTGGAGTAATACCTTTTACTATAAACAAACGAACAATATTTCAATACTAACTAATAAATCGTCAAACGCGTACAGCAATCAACGGTCACGTGGCCGTCTTCATCGAATCATTCATGTTTTTTGCCGCCAGAGGCACCACAGGTCGACTTTCAATTGAGAAATAAAAATATAAATCCATCTATCACGAAAAAGCAGGGTTGGTTTGAGTCAATGCGACGGACAATCTTTTCACCAGTAGAGTCAACTCATTTCATGTTCTGGGCAGTTGTTGGTACCCTTAACAGCGGAGCTGTTTAAAGGGACACTAAAGATCAAAACGATTTCTCTCAAATTCAGGGTGTCGGAACAGAACGAAAACCGAAAACGAAACACGAAAAAAAAAACGATATTTTTGACCGGAACGAAAACGTAACTGAATCTTTATATATTATTTTGTTCCGGAGTGAAACCAAAATTTTTTCAATCGTTTTTCGGTTCACGAGAAAACTTCGCGATCCGGACCAACTGAGCTCGTACAATGTGAGCATATCTCAGGGTACAGTATTAGCGCGTACCTCGGGCATGAATCCCAAAGCAATGTTGAAATTTCGCGAAAAACGAAAACAGTGGCAACCAGAGATCGTTTATATCAACGCAAGTGGACTTTTGCGCGCCTGTCACGAAGACCGAAGTGCAGAGGGCATTGTCGGCGCTGAAGTTTGTTGCAGCGAAAGCTGTTGTGAGATCACAACAGCTGATTTTGTCGCCATAGTTGTCCGCCGCCGCCGGTGTCCGTGACCACTATCGCGTGAAATAAGAAAAAATTGAATGAAAGAGACAAATTTCTAGGGTCGGATGGGATTTTAACCCGCGCCCTCTGCGTGGCAGTCGGGTCTTCCACCACTGTGCCAAGCTGGTGCTTGTAACTCCTTCGCAAAAATACTCTATACAGGCATCATGTCGGGCAACGAATCGTGTTAACGTATGTAATATAGCGTGGCAGAAGAGCAAAATAACAACCACTCATCACACAATGCTAATAGCGCAAAGTGTGTGGTTTAATGCTTCCCACCAGTCCAGAAGTGAAATGACTCCGAAATCATTCCACATTTTCGCAACCCCGGAATGGAATGGGGACAACGCTTGGAGGAACGGAATAGAAATGGAATTAAGCACCTTTTGCACGCAATGGAATGGGAGTGTAATTACGTCTTTTTCCGAAAATAGAGCACGTTTTCGTCTACGAAACCGTGCTCTATGAGTTAAGAATGAACGCCCCTTTATGGGGCGTTCATTCTTAACTCAAACTTCAAACATTAGTAATTCAGAGCCTCGAATTTAACAATAAAGCAGTATTTTTAAAATGGCTTGGCTGATTACAAGCACGGTACATTTATAATCAACGCGCCTACTACAAACAGGGGCATAAGTTAGTGCACAAACAAATACATTATCCCAGCAGATACTGAAGGGAGAAACAAACTACCCCTGCGCGTTGGTTCGCATTGATACCCCCACACGGAAGTGGCGAATACTCTATGCACAGCCTGATCTTTATTTCACATAAAAAACAGCGCTAAAAAACGGCGGACAAGAGAAAGAAGGACACAGACGGCTCTTGTCCGCGTTTTTTAGCGCTGTTTTTTATGTGAAGTATGTCGTACCAACTCGCCCAAGCAACCACTTTAGCTGATCTTTATCTCACGAGCAGTTTAGTACCTGACACACGTAAATAACCTTTGCGACAAGGAAGACACTGCATACCTGCGCACAGGCGAACACAGAAAGTTCTCCTCACCACATCCATGCTTGCGAGGCGCGCTTGACAGCCATCACTGCTGACGAGCAGTGCGGCCCAGTGTTCCGTATTCGATGCAGTGTTGGCGGTAACGCGTTACAAGTAACGGCGTTACCGGTAACGCGTTACTTTTTTCAGTAACTTAGTAACGTACTCGTTACTATTTCGAAACTGTAACGGGTAACTTACTTTCGTTACCATTTTTCGGTAACGTGAGGTGTCACGTTACTCGTTGCTTTTAATTCCAATTATTATCACAGTCTTACACACAAAATTCACACGTCTTGTAGGAGCGCCTTTCTAAAAGCTCGCCCCGACGTTATTTTGTCGCTGCGGCAGACTGCTGTCGGCCCGCCAAGCGTTGACACAGCGACCCCGCACGGGGCCCTTTTTGCGCGGACGAAATTGCAATGGGCAGCAAATTGCTGAAGGTTATTAAATGGATCTGCTAGAGTTTCGGCTATGTTTCTATCGAAGTTCGAGTTGTCGTTGATCATGTGAAGTGTAATGCAGTCCTCGTAACCGTAAAAAGCGAGCTGTCGAGACCTGCTCGGCTTGTGGACACCAAGACTCGGTGTGAGCTCCAGTGCAAAGGAGGATGACTTCTTCGGGAATGCCTTCTGAACGTAATCGCCAACTGAAGATGAGCGACTGTCTCGGTACCTTTGATGCCACATGGCATCTTCATGAGCGGGCTCAAGGAAATCTTTCCGCGCGTTCGCCAGCTCTTCCTTAAAGTGAATACAGGAGTAAGATATTGTACGTCCGTCGAGCTCCTATTTAGCGTAAGTGCGGACGTATTCACTAATAAGCGACTCAGGCTTTCCGAATGAAGCTTTGAAACACAGCTGTTGCTTATATTCAGTGGTTTGTAGTTACCTTAGAAAACTGTCCCTGCAATACTCTAGCACTCTTTATAAACTTCATATTCAAAATTAAACTGCGCCTACGTTTCTGGTTACTGAACTCCTGAGCGAGCGAGGCTGTCCTTGAACACTGTCACCTACGTAGTCGCAATATTTGCGGCAATATACAGGCCAAATTGAAAAAAAAAGAAACTTGTTGATGTGGGCAAATAATTTCCCCCACATTTATGCCATTTACGCATTCCTTTATTGCTGCAAAATTTGCGCATTTATTTTGGTAGTAGAAGTGCGCCGTCAAAGTACTGCAATTTCAGTGATGTTATCAGCGCGGAGAGCGTTGATGATGAATTCGGTCACTTCGTGTTTAATGACCCGTTCCGAAAAATAGCTTCCCCATGTGCCACAGAGTTGGAAGCCATCACATGTAACTATACAGGCAACTTTAGGCGACTATAGTACTGTGAATATACGGCAGATTTGTGTAAACTGTTCTCGTTTGATCAGTATTTCGGGTAAAGTTTTGTTGGGGCGACAACTTTAATGTGACATATAAATATGAGTTTTATAAAGTTGCTACTGTAGGTTCTTGAGGCTAGGACGCACTGACTGAGATTTCTGACTATGGATTAACGGCAGAAGCAGGCCCGTAGCCAGGGGGGGGGGGGACAGCCCCCCCCCCCGAAATTCTGATGGAGGTGGGTGTTTTACAGAAAAAATGATAAAAATAGGTGTTTTTCAAGGCTTTCACCAAGTGGGCTCCCCCCCCCCCCCCCGAAAAAAATTCCTGGCTACGGGCCTGGGCAGAAGTAACGTCCGTTACATTATTTCGGTAATGGTAATGGTAACGCGTTAACTTTTTTTATGAGTAACGCAGGGTGGTAACGCGTTCCTTTTTCTTCAGCGTAACGAGTAACGTATTTAGTTACTTTTTTTCGGTAACGCATACAACACTGATTCGATGCAAAGGCACAAGGTGCCCGAGCGGTGCACTGTTTCAACTAATACCAGCAGATCTAGAGGGTTTTGTTCCCCATTAACCGAATCATAGTTTTCTCAATATTCACGACCGCTCCAGACGCGTGGTAAAACTGCTTAGTCTTCTTGAACACTACTTTTGTCAGCATAAAAATACGCTATGTCGTCATATTAGCATTAACACATTTAAGCTTAAACATTATTAAAGCACCACTATTCTTTCAAACATGCTGACCATGCAAATGCTATAGGTAGCGCAAGAACTGCCGCTATGGGAATTGGTACGGTGGTTGTACTGCACGAGATGTCACCAAGCTACCTTGGTAACGTGTTTTGCGTACTTTTGCAGTTCTTAATGCATCTGATGGCATCAGCTTTTTGGGGCGTTCATTCTTAACTCGATAAAACTATCAAGGTGCCTTTCCTACGTTGAGGAATTACAGGTATGGGATTGAACTGTCCGGCCATTCCCGGAGTGGAAATGGGATAAGTTTTTTCATTCCGAGGAATTGAAAGGAATAGAATTGCGGCAAGTCCTAATTCCCCGGAATGGAACTGGAATAGTATGGAGGCTCCCATTCCGCAACACTGCTTCCCACCCACTGCAAAGTGTTCAGCCGTAATTCCTTATCATCATCAGCCACAGCACAAAGTGCACTGCCTTACAGATGTGTAGCGGGTACCACGTTTCTCCAAATAATGACGAAAAGTTGCATAGTAGGAACTTCGCTACTTGAGAAAAATTACGATGATTTATGGCGTAGTGGGTACCTTGCATGTGTACTTGTATTAGTTGCCCCGAGAGAATCTACAACGGGCTCTACAAGGTCCGCTCTTCTAGCTTTCGCTGTGACTGTGCTGCGTGTTTCGCGCAGGCCTGGCGATCCTTTTATCAAAACAGCGGTCTCGGACATCAGAGAGTACATTCAGTGACGTGCTGCTTCTGAGATCGTGCTCACTCCCTTGACACAAAGCGCTGAGCCCACTAAAAAAAATCGTATCTGTCTTTTGCGAAAATCAATACTATGACTTTGAAATTATTACTGCTTTGTGCAAGCTGGTAGGAATTCGTGGTAGAGTTGCTTCCGCCCCTCTGAAGAACGTGTTTTACCCTTGTCCCACTTTCCAAAGAGGAGGGCAAGTAACTACATTACAAATCCAATGTTTTTTATGATTAACTTCAAATTTTTGCGTAAAAAAACCGTTACGAACCGTTACGGAACATTTTTTTTTCGTTCCGGGACAGAAACGGAACGTTTTTGCTGTGGAACGAAACTAAAACCGAAACGAAAAACATTTCGTTCCGGCACCCTGCTCATATTAGTAAAGTACTATTTCACGATACCAAAAACACCACGCTTTCCGCGAGAAGACGCTTAGTAAGCGAGAAAACGCGCAAAAACGAAATGTGGGTGGGGACGCCACCTTCAAGTTTCCGCATCATTCGCCGTGACGTCACATGTTTTGACGGCGCCTACGTAGTTCCTAATCGGTAAAAATGAAGTACATTGTCCTCTGGGGGGGTCCATAGACTTAACATACCAAGTTCGGGGTAATTTCGTTGAGCCAATGGCGCCAAAATACGATAAATACAGTGAAATCCGTAAAGTCACGTGGGGAGATTTCAGCGCGAAATTTAAAAATGAAACTTTGAACTTGATTTTCTCCTCTATTAGTAAACCTATGATGCCGAAATTAGCGACATTAGAGTTCTCAGAGCATAATTTATCGATCTAAAACGATTCGTTGTTTCTCTTTGGTGTCCGTTTAAGCTCGGCAAAACTCGGTGGGTACACGACAAGACATTATCATCATCTCTCTTCGTCCTCTTCTTCTTCTTCTTCTTCTTCTTCTTCTGTTTCGCTTTACGAAAACGTGCGCCCGGCGCGCGCTCCCCCTCTGCGCCGATTTCTCCGGCGTGGGAAGAAAGAGGAAGCGAGAAATAGAGAGAGAGAGAGAGAGAGGAAGCATAAAGTCGCAAGGCGAGCTTGTTGCTACGGCATACTTGAATAGCAATTGTGGCGCAAAGAAACGGGACGCAAGAAGGCAACAAGACACACACACACATTGCTACACTTCCAACAAATATTTTATACAACTATATTACCGGGCATCATGCACGTGGTTCTCATAGACATTTCTTTTTGCACACAGCTGCAACTAACACGTGTAGGAGCACGAACAGAGGTTCTTCAGCATTTTTGGGGCCGCTAATCATGCGTGAGAAACATACCATACAAGGAACAAGAAAATTAATTCATTTCACCCGTGAGCCGCACGCATTACAACTCCTTTCTTGAAAACGCACTCGATGTACTGCTGACGACTACCAATTCGATCTATCCATTCATCTTCTACAATTAAGCGTGTTACTTAGCACCCACTTCTACCTAAGACAGCGTTATATCGAAAGCGTCGATTACACTTGCATTTCTTGCAATGCAGAGACAGGAATCCGTCTGGCGGTGCCTTGTTTACTTTGTTCCTATGCTCACGCAGCCAGTCGTTTATACGCCAGTCCGTTTACTCTATGTAACTCTTTCCAGAACTTAACAAAATACGGTATACAACGCCCGCACAGCAGTCCACGTATCTGTTAGTGTGCTGTTTTGCAAATTTTGGTTTCGCCACTCCATTTGTATAAGTTTTCCGCCATAGGCTACCTAGTTTGCTCTGCGCCGAAAAAACCACGTTAATGTCAGCTCGCTGTGCTATTTTCTTTAAGTTGTGAGAGAAGCAATGAATTTACAATACTACAACGATCTTCATACCACTTTCTTCCTCTCTCGTTGAGGTCACGTCTTCACTGAGACGTATTTGTTTGAGCATGCTTCCTGCTACAGAAACTAGGACATGACTTGGGTAGCCAGCCTCCTGAAGAAACAATCGGAGACCCACACCCTACCCGCATCCTCCGCTTTAGTTCTGAGAGACCAGCCCAACCAAACCCTCTCCACTTCTGAGCGCTTATCGACTTATCTCAGCCGGTAGACAATAAATCGTGTCAGAGCTGGCAACTACTTGTCATCGAAGAAAGAGAATGGGATTTTCAGCGAACAAGAACGGTGTTTGATTGGGCTGTTCAGGAAATACTGCTTGTTTCGACCTATATTCGTATTGGCGTTGACGAAAATTTGACATCAGGCAGGACGGAACAGTTGTACGTCATTCCTCCCTAATAATGATAATATCTGGGGTCTAACGTCCCAAAACCACGATATGATTATGCGAGACGCCGTAGTGGAGGACTCCGGAAATTTCGACCACCTGGGGTTCTTTAACGTGCCCCTAAACCTAATTACACGGGCCTCAAACATTTTCACCTCCATCGAAAATGCGGCCTCCGCGGCCGGGATTCGATCCCGCGACCTTCGGGTCAGCAGTCGAGCGCCATAACTACTAGACCACCGTGGCGGAGCGTCATTCCTCCCTAGCTCGTTTTGAGTTATGCCCAGTAATAAGTGCTTACGGTCGAGAAGACGCCAAGGGCGGTCAAGCAAGGGACTGATAATGCGCATTGCCTCTCAGGTGTACGCACACGTTCAAGCACATGCCTTCTAAATTTGCTGTACGAAGCGATTACGCAACCTTTCAAATAGCTAACCTCGTATGCTGTTTGCCGATGTAGGCGGAGATGGTGACACACATTTATGGCGCCTCTCCATAAATGTCGTGGGGCGAGCTCATGATTATGCTGACAATCCCAGACATCGTAAAAGGGGGAATTGGCCAAAGAGAAAGAAAGCGAATACAACGCTGAAAGCATTCCCTAAAAAGAACCTTACTTATTTATTTTCTTTTTCCGTATCACGACAATCACCTTATTCTATTTGCAAAAAGTCGCTTTTCCCTTTCCCTGACTTTTACTTAATGTTCCAATTTCCATTAACCGCCGGCTTCTTGGCCAATCCCCCGTTGTGGATGTGAGCCAAATGCAAGGAACAAGCATGCAATATGGCCTGTGCAGCTCACTACTCAATATGCACTTGTGGGGCAAGTGCATGAAAAAAAAAAAGTAGCTGATACGGCGACAAAATGGGTGCGCCCGGGCAAAAGAAAATAATTATAAAACGAGGCAATACGAAATCGATAAGCCACAAAGGTTCTCCTCTGCTGAAAGGCAGTGTGCTTCTTTATAGAAGTAAAAGAAGACTGCGGACATCGGCTGGTAATCGGGGAATGTATACGTAACTGTATAGATATTTACCCGTTAGAAACGGACAGTGGAGCAATATGTGAATGAGCTTAATTCTCATATAAGGAAGAGGAAGAAGACGGGATATTAATGAACACGTTAACTCGTTCAACTAACACTTCATAAAAAATATAAATTACCACTAACATTTTTGCTTTATTATAACAGATATTTTTCGCATATTCCTTTTATTTTATTATTTCATAAATTCTACTGCCGCACGCTTCGTGGCCGATCCCCCGTAGTGGGTCGAGCTATTCCCCTATAGGAACCAACCAGCCAACACGTCGCTCATCATCATCGGTACGGTTGTGCCTACACCGGCGGCCTAGCATCGGAGAAGAAAGCCGAGGAGAGTCGCGTGGGCTCGAGCCACTGCAGCGATCCAGGAGCGGACTTGGCTACCTTCGAGCCGCCGAGTCCCGGGTTTCTGCGGTCTCCCCATCCACACCCTGCGACCTCAGCGAGAGCGCCGTCAACGACGTTCACGTTGCGTCAGACGTCACCAACGCGCCATGGCGGTCATCCTCCTTTGACGCAGCCGCCGCACCCTTACCTGCAGGAGAGCGTGCAACTGTCGACGGTGAGGGGCAGTACGGCTGTTATTCGCCGTAGTACGCGAAAATGCACGACGCGGTTATAGACTACCCGGCGATGCTTTGAGGGATAGCGAGCCGGCCGCATGGTTGCTTCCATTCGAGGCTCAAGGTTGCTTGCCTTTTGGAGCACCAGTGTCCAACGTTGTCCTGGACCCTGAGCTCACCAAAACAAGACAGTGGATAGTCCGCATTGAGTGCGCTTTTTGCGTGCTTGTAGGGAATGTCTGCTCCACGAAACCTGGCGGAGAACACGTTTGTGTATAATCGGGTGGCCGCATTCCTACCTGACCACTGTAGGGTCGGCTCGTGGCGGTTAAATCCTTCAGACCGCCGTCCTCGTAATACCGTTGTTATTTGAATGCCATAGCTGAAGACTCGTGTGATCCGTCAAAGCATATTATCTAAGGGGAAAGCTGCTTTCAGAGGCGGGACGCAGTTGATCCGCAGTGATTTCGCTATGCTGTCGGTAAAGCCTAGAGTTGCCATGGCAGCATAACTCCGCGCTTCCGCATTTTTATCATTTGTACAAGCAGACGTCGGCAGACTCGACACTGGCAGGTTTAAGCTGAAGCTGCGATTGCAGGGGTGATAGGGGTGTAGTGCTAAGCCGACCCGTGTCGGCTTTAGCTGACCGTTACAAACATGGGAAATTTTCGCGCAGCTGACCCGCTAGCTATAATAATAATAATTAGTTTATTTGTCATCTTTGTGAGATACAGAGGGGGGATTGTACAAAAAAAGCGGTCCCCAGACAGCTTGACTAGCCTCCAACCCTTTGTATTTGGCAGTGAGGCAATATTACACACACACATATATATATATATATATATATATATATATATATATATATATATATATATATATATATATATATATATATATATATATATATATATATATATATATATACACTTTTACGTAATTATACAAACACAAAGCCACACACACGCGCATATATACAGGGGCATACTAGTGCTTTAACGTATTGCAACTGACACTTTCATCTTAAAAGTCAACGAAATCAACGGTGTCTGAACATTGCAACATGAATCTATGCAGAAACCACATACATCCTTTTAGGTTATTTGAAGGAGGCCGTATAAAGATCAAACTGTATCGATTTATAGCTGTTTAATAGTGTAGGTATTGTATACTGAAGCATTTGTTTTCCCTAGTTTAAACGCGGTGTTGGCACTAACCATTTCTCTAAGTCTCTGGTACTGTAACTTGGGAGCTTTTCTTTGAAGTTGGACAAGATTACATCGGTTGTTTACGTTCCGATAGTTATCTTGTTTGTATATGCGACTCAAACGATATTTGTACAAATTATGTGCAGCGATCACGCCCGAATTGTTAAAGATAGTTATTGTCGATGCTGTGTAAGAAGCGTTGTGTGCGTGGCCGAGATATTTTTTTTTTTTGTAACAGGGAAATACCTTCTAGATTAGTGTGTATTGTGTTACCCCATACTATTTGACAATAGTTTAAATGAGATTGAAAAAGTGAATGATATAGTAAAAGTTTAATACATATATGTGGGAAGGATGTTGCGTAAACGGCCTACTACACCAGTGATTTTGCTTGCTTTATTTAGGACCTAATTAACACCATTATCCCATGACATGTTGGCTGAGAAAATAACAGCCAGACATTTTAAATTCTCGGTAATTTCAATGCTTCGGGAATGTAACATAATGTCTTGATGTGGAGGTATGCGCTTGTTCTTTGGCCTGAATATGACTGCTTTTGTCTTGCTTATATTCATTTTCATTAAATTTAATGCAGACCACTCCTCTAGATTTTTCATTGTATTGTTACATTGTCCTATTTGATCATGAATATCATTACCAGTGAAGAAAATACTCGTGTCAATCGCGTAAACAATAAACTTTGCCTCAGGGTCAATATTGACAATACCGTCCAGATAAATATTAAAAAGTATGTCCCAAAATACTACCCTGTGGTACTCCACATTGGCCGGATGTGGCTTTGGAAGTAAAGGTGTCGATTTTCACAATTTGGGTTCTGTTGGATAAGCAGGATCTAATGAGAGATAATGTGTGTCCTCGGATTCCATAATAGCTTGTTTTTTTTTCCACTAGAATATAATGGTCAACCAAATCAAAAGCTTTAGAAAAGTCTACGAAAATACCAATGAATATTGCTCTGTTTTCAAACCCTGTCAATATATATTCTTTCTGCTCTGCTAGTGCTAATTCAGCTGATTTATTCTTACGGAAACCAAATTGGTGTGGTGTTAGCGGGGTATGTATCTCAATGAAGGCTGATATTCTGGAGTGCAAAACTTTTTCGAATATCTTTGAAAAGGTTGGCAGAATGGATACTGGCCTATAATTTCCCAAATCATCCGACCAAATATCCGCAGCTTGTCTTGCAATGTCCCAACACTAACCGCAATATAGCTCAACGTGTATCTTTGTCATCTCACGATGATTACTCAGTTATAATCCGTATAGTAACGTGTTGTAGGATGACGGCGTTGCGGAAATTAGCATCTTTGCTCTCCTCAAATAGCTGGTACAGAACTGTGCAAAACCTAACGTTATAATCATTATTCGCAGTATAGAACATTCATCTCTCCGACCCTACCGATGTTGTTCCCCGAGTCTTTTTCCACGCGTGGAATAACAGGTTAGAGTCGCTGCACATGGGCCTACTACTCCTTTATCGTTTTAAACGCCAACAAACCACTAGCTATCTAGTATTTCAAATTTTGTGCACAACAGCATGATTAGGAAGCTATGGGTCCTTAAACTAAATAACTGAGAACACTTTTATTGCGCCGGTGATGACGTACCCTTAGCAGATGGCACTTACAGAGATGTGCCAGCAATCAGTCTGCTGACATTTCAGTATCTCCAGTTTATCTTTAGGGTACAATAACAACAAAGTGACCTAACGCTCTCCTTCTGTCCATGCTTCCTCGGTGATTCGCAACCCGGCAGCTGTGTTGTCCTTGGTGTGCTTTTCACACTTAGCACTTTTTACTTGCACACTTAGCGCTTTTTAGCTTCTAAAGGAAACCGTTTTTCAAGAACTTTGATGTCTTCGTAAAGATCGTGCATTTTTTAACAAAGAAAAAGTTTTTTCCAAGTAGCTCCACTGGCACTATTGACCGGGCTAACAATTCATACGGAGAAATATAACCAAGCCACTGGCACTATTCAGCGGGCGTGTGCGATTCATATGGAGCAACGGAGTAAAGCCAATCTCGGCAGGTAAAATGCAATATGAAAAAAAAAATGAAACATCATTATCACTGGAATATTCTGGAATGGAACGGCTTTTTCTTTTTTTCTTACAAATAAGTGTGAACCCTGCTCTTGCATATGCTTTATTCGTGGCATACATTTCATAAAAAGTCCTTACCATCAGTAAACAGAAATTCACATCATAATCATCGAAATTTCACGCAGGAACATGGCGGGTCCAGTCGATCCTGAGGCCGATATCTGGACCAAGCTCTCTGAACGACATGAGGTGCCTAGCTCAACATGCCTGGCTAGGGCATTTAAGGACGTTCGCGAGCTGATGACAACCCCGTCAGTGCATGGAGTCTACATAAATGTGAACTAGACTGACATCACTAAGATCCACGCGCTCCTGATTGGCGACAGACGAACACCTTACGACGGAGGCATGTTTCATGTGGCGTTGAAAATACCACCCCGATACCCTCATTGTCCTCCAAGGGTCTCATTCGTCACTACCGATGCCGAAAGGGTTAGTTTTCACCCTCAAGTTCTGCACTCCGGAGTCGTTATACTTCGACTCCTTGGGACGTCTCACGAAAACAGTGCATGGATGCCAGAAGAACATTCACTGAAAACTGTACTGCTGACTATAAAATCCCTGTTCACTCGGACTCCACTGCAGACGGGTGGCGACGAACTTCCGTATCCAAGTCGGAACGCTACCGCCATCCAGCACGAGACGATCAGGGTAGCTGTGTGCGGCACAGTAGAGGAAATTCTTCGCAACAGGTCACCGCTTCCGTCGAACCTGAGGAAGATTGCGTTTGACACCTTCTCAAGGTTGTCTCCAAGCTATGCCTACACATTGCTCAACAGGAGGCACCTGGATGGGAGGCCTATGGCTATGCCACTCGGAGACGCCGTGAGCGTGTACGATGACGCATCCCTTCTCAAACGCCTCGGAAACATCCTTACGCCCGAACAATGAACGCCGTCGGCGAACGGCGGCGTCCTCTCTGCGGCAACTCGAAGCTCTGCCTAGCGCCGGTGGAAATTGAGGGCGGTCCTACACCGCCAAAGCAAGGTGAGGCACGCCTCCAATAAATTTATGTTGAAACACGGCGTGCTATTTACTGCATCGGTAAGAAATATTTTTTACATGGCAGCTGTCGCGTCAAGCCACACAGTGTCAAGGAATAGTTCCCGTGCGTATAAACTATCTCGATCGTCTGTAACTGCAGGAATGCCTGCAATAGCCATGAAGGCGCTCGATCAAAACTTAATGACATTTCGCACATGTTACCTCCTATGTCTGCCCAATCACGTGTGCACGCAGTACACCGTTCTGAGATGTGCAGCCTGCGCGGCGCTGCTTGCACCCATTGTCGTGAGTAGAGCGTACTACGTAGAATAAGGCCATTGCGTGGAACGGGACGGCTTTTTGCAGGTCAGATTGATTCTCCCACGTGACCATTGTGATGACGTCACCAATGACGTCACGGCTGCCGCTGCATTTCCTCTCCGTTCTAAGGCGCCCTTTCCTGCGCTGGGTGCCGTTGGCGTTGGCGTCGTAACCGATAGCGCGAACGAAGACAAAAGAGAACGAACGCAGAGTCTGTATATTTATTTATTTATTTATTTATTTATTTATTTATTTATTTATTTATTTATTTATTTATTTATTTATTTATTCAAAATATCTTACAGGCCCAACGGGGCATTGTGTAAGGGGAACATCTATTATTAATTATCTACGTGGCTACACACAACTTCAATAATAATATAAAAAACTTCAATAATAAAAAGAAGTCACGAGCCCTGGCCTCTAACCTAGCTTTCTTCCTCCGTGAAGCGCGCTTCCCCTGGGTCGGAGCTCGTGCGCATGCAGGACTGGCACGTGCACTGCAGCTGGCTTCGCCTGTCGCAACGGGGCTGTCGGCGTTTAGGCCCAAGCACTGGCACGCGTAGACACGCGTACACAAGCGCCTACGCGTCAGAAGCGTCCGTTGCGCCCCGTGGAGGAAAAGGGCGCACAACGCCCGCGTCGACCGCGTCGACGCTCGCTTTTGGCTGAGCACAGTGTTCCTTGATCTTTTCGTTTAAAGCTGTCCATGTACAGCCTACAACGGTGCGTTGTCAATCGAAGCGAATTATTATGTCGTTAAAATATTGATTGTGGTTCACCCACCACTGTTTTGACTAAGAAGTAATTACCATCGCAATGACCAAACCACGGTATGCACAAGTAGTCGACATCGGCGCCTGCGCTGCTGCCGTGAACGTATGCTCGCGTCTGCATCACGGGACACAGCCAACGATGCTTGCGAGACCGCCAACGCTGGGGCGATCGCCTTCTTGACGCCTGTTCACGGCCATGCTATATAGTACCCAACAGGAATATAACCATCCTGTTCATGAAAATTGTTCTGCTCCTGTTGCTGATAAAATGAAGCGGACGGGAGCGGCGCCGCCCACACCGTTGGTCGGCTTGACGTCGTTTCTTGGCGCGTACATTAGTTACGAAAACAAAGGAAACAGACGTTTGCTGCAAGATCCAAACGAGGTGCCCTAAAAATTCGCCGCATAACAACTAATATTTTTCACATTAACATAAATACGGCTTCCCCGCGTAACACGGGCGTCACGATGATTAATATTCTACCTACCTAATATGCGTTATAGTTTATTGGATGGGCCAACGTTGAGAACCTCGAATCCCTGAGGAAGCATATATACTAAATCAAATTTTTTCAATAGCATGGAATCAAGAAAAAAACATTACTGAAACTCACAGTTACGATATGTCCCCGCTAGCATCAAAATGCAAGTAAACTGTAGCAGTGCAAATAGGGCCTGACTTTCTTGTTTTCTAATAAATGAACATGCACTTTTCACCACGAAATGGGCTTTCAGTTCATAATTAAACAGTCTATCCTCACGCCTTATACATTTCCATGCAGTGCACAAAACATATACCTTCTAAATGTTAACTTGCACAGCATGATGTTTTGATTAAGAAAGGCGTTCAGGCCTATAAAACAAAGAATAATTGACCTATAATTGACTTATACAGCATTTGGTTCATGTAGTGGGAGTGTGCAAGAGATTTCTTCTCCGAAATGAAATGAGTGGTATGAGGGTGACTCTACATTGCGTAAATGTTGCTAGCAATTGCTCAGAAAGTAAATTTGCGAGCACCGCTTTTGGTGAAGATGTTATAGGGCCCGTCCTGTTCTAGAAGCTTTTAGCACCAAAACAACTTTCTAAAGCCTCTAAAAAGCAAAAAAAAATGAAGTAGCGTCAAGGTTTATAAACTACCCGGTTCCTATACCTACACAACTAAATTAATTAAAATTATCATGAATATTCTGGTGCATCCAGTACATGTTTACACTTAATATTTTACAGAATTTATCGAAGTAATAAACTACATCTGAAACTTCATGATGTGACAGATATCGGTCATAAGCTTGCAACCGAGCACTGTGTAGAAGGCTTTCGGACATTGTATGTAGTCCAAATATCCCCTAACGTAACAACCCACACATGATACTTCATGGTGCGACAGATATCGGTCATAATATTGCAACCGAGCACTGTGTAGAAAGCTTTCGGACATTGCCTGTAGTCCAAATATCCTCTAACGTATGAAACCCCAAACCACACCTGATGCTTCATGATGCGACAGATATCGGTCATAGGATTGCACCAGAGCACTGTATGGAAGCCTTTGGCAAGTTATATATTATGGCTAAACTGAATGTCTTCATATTTCAGTTATGCTTAAGTGCATGCATAGTCTATGTTAGTGCATATACAAAAAAACTGCACAGAAATGAGATAGTCCTTGCAACACATCCAAGGATTTGGCGTTTGACGCTATCAAATAATTATTTTGAGCTGAAATCAGTCTGGAGATAACTAAGATAACTATGTGCGCAGATTAGAATGATCTCACAAGTGTCCGTGGTTGCAGATGAGGCACCGTTTGAATTCCTTCTAAACAAAGTGCACTACAGTGATATTGCACCGTCATTCCTTCTGCATATACATGTGGTGACATGCTCTTCTCTTAGTTCTTACTAACGTGTCATTGTGCACTTCAGATTTCAATGGAGGTGCTTGTCACTTACAAGCTTTTTAGCTAATTAGCTGTCCAGCTGTAAACAAAACGTGTGTTATATTTAAGTAAACTGTAAAATGATGGAGAAGCGTCATTGTTGGCATTATCCGGTCCATGAGTATCAGAATAGACTAGGCAGAATGTGAGAGTCAGAATAGACAACCTGCAAAACAAGGTATGTGCAACTGGGCATGTGCTAATGTGTAGTTGCACGGCAGAGAAGCAGACCAAGAGTCAAAAAGTGAAATAGCAGGCATCACAAGCAGCCCTTAATCATGCAACTTTCATTTTCGGTCACCACACTCGCGCACGTGCGAGCTTCTATTTTATACATGAATGTAAATGAGACCGCTGACAGCTGAATGCGTCGGCGTCGCTGGTACCCTGCACGAAATCACGTCACACTGCTACCAACAAGCGCACGCTTGTTTTTAGCTTGGCAACACATGCAAACGATTTGCACCGAAGTCAACCAATGTTTCAGCGTTGTGAACTCCGCAGATCCACCCATGTACGTTGTCACATCACCGAAATGTGTTGGCAAGTGCGATATTCGCTTTCGACAATGATGAGGCGAATGGCGATGTTGAAAACAAACGCACTGCGGATAAAAACTCCTACGTAAGCGCCACGCCATGTCTCGGGTGTCATACATAGCGTCTATGACGAGACGGGAACAACTACCGTCAATTTACTTTAACCGAAGTTCCTCACATGAGCTGGTTCACATGAACTCGACGGTAGAGGCCTACGCTTAATGCAGACGACAGCGCTCTGAATTGACTTCGCGGTAGGCGGAGGCTCACGCTCAAGACTTCAAACGTCCGAAGAATCTTTACACCCGTTCCAAGCACAGGTACACACAGATCAAAGCACTGGAGCAGCGACATGCTGCAGTAGTTGGTACGATGTCTTCACTCGGCCTACGATCGCACTCAAAACCGGGGCAAGGCCAGCCGGCAGGCATTCGCTGGATTTTTCGGCGTCGCTCGAACTCGGCACGAAACCGCATCCCACGGTTGCACTAGCGGTCGTTCACCGTGTCGTTGTCGTACTGTATGACGACGCGGTCACTGAGGAACGTTTGCGACCGTAGTTTCCATGGTTGCCCAGCACTCGGAGGTGCCTTCGAAGCGACGGCCATTAGGCATAGTTGTCAGAGTGTCGCGGCCTCTGATTGGTTGGCACCGCCATACGGGTGGTGACGTAGGCGAAAATATCAGACTTCGCTTGACCTCTCGCGCCTCGAGGCGAATCGACTCGCACACACCCAACGTTACTAGCACACACCTCCGCGACCGACGCTGAGAGGCGCATTTGGCGCGTAGGCGCGTGGAACTCGTGCCGGCGCTTGCCAGTGGCGGCCTTTTCGCTTGGTTCGCGACGTCTGCACTGCAGAAAGTGCTGTGCGTAGCACTCGAGTGCTGGCACTTTCTGTGGCTATATGTAACGAATGCTACATTGCTGCAACTGCGGATAGCCAAAGCTTCAAACACAGTTGGGTGTGTCCAGATAAGATCTAACACGAGGTCCCGGTCACCATTCTCGATTTTGATGAAACTTACTCTACGTCTATGCATTACACCCACCACAATGGTTTCGAAGGTAGTTTCGCGAAAAAAAGAAATTGTTCCCCTGAAAAGACAATATACAAATTTTGGCAGCAAAAAACACTTTTCCGCCAAGTTTGCGATTTCTGCAATTTCGACTGCGCCTAGGGAAAGAACGGTGCGCTTCTTGGCCACAATATTTATTCCCCTCAAAGAACAAGTGAAATAGAACCTTATGAGTCTAGTATATTTCTTGCTTGGTGGTAGCACTTTTGAAGAAATAAATCACAAACTTGGCACATCACACGAGATACCTGTATTTGAGGAATTTATTGCTGCAAACAAGTTGAAGTGAGGATAATAAAATCGATACATATAAACTTTGATACTTTCTCCCTCTTTTAAAATAATTTTCGTGGTTTTATCGCGCTCCATTTTACTCGAGAATTGGACTGACACGTAAGTGTTTTACCAAGAGCGCCAAACTTTGAAAATAGTTTTCTCAAAAAGACCATTTTTAATTTTTTGACTTTAAGCCCTGCTTTGCAGACTAACTGGTTTGCACACGGCACGCCTCCCTCCGCGCTTGCTCATCGACGGTCTACCCGTTCATCGCGCGCGCCTATTGCGCTCCGTTGCTCCTCTTTCGGGTAATTTTGCCTTAGAGTGTATAATCGATGTAAAAAAGATAAGGGTCCTTGCCAGATACAAGGTTATATTAGAACATTCTAGCCAGCAAGTCAGTAGGAACATCGCACGTTCAAACTGGATTTCCCTAAATTTGCAGACCGAATTTCATTATTAGAGTTTACATAATACAATTCCGACTGCAGATAAAGAAATGTTGTTGAAGATGAACAGGTCAGTTTCATTTTTCTGCGGATGTCTCTTTTCTCAGGTGTACACGAGAACACGCACTGCGCATCAAAATTACTCGTAAGAACTTGCACGTAGGATCAGAATAGATGGCGGGCAGCTTGATCAGCGTGCTGGCGCACGCGTTTGCCAGCATGGCCGCAACTTCGCCACTCCTTATTTGCAGGCGCGCCAGGCGTTACGTAAGGGTGCCTCGATGCGCACCAGCCTGCTGATGCGTGGAGGACACGCGCGCGCGCATAGACTGAAACGACAGAAATGCTTAAAAACAATGTGTTTTGTCTCCAGCAAATGAGGCTACTTAATGCGCAAAATCACAAGTTTCAAAGCAGCCAAAAAGTTACCATGGGGCCAACTGGAAATTTTCACCAAACGGGGTCGAAAAGTAGCCAATTTGGCGCAAGGTAGCCCCCAACGACAACCCTGCACCTACGTCTAAGTGCGCGGGCATCGAGCATTTCGCCTCCATCGAAATGTGGCCGCCGCGGCCGGGTTCGGTACCGCGACCTTCGGAACAATCCGCGAACTCTTCATTGCTGAAGATGCGCTTTTTTACCACCAGAGCTGTTTAAGGTCGGCAAAACATGGTGGATGAGCGACAAGACATAATTATCACCGTGAACGCTGCGCGCTCTTTTCGTCCTTTTTTTCGTCCTCTCCTTCGCTTTCCGAAAACGTGCGCCCGGCGCGCGTTCCCCCGTTGCGCTTATTTGTCCGGCGTGGGCTGCAGTAGCTCGGATAAGCGTGAGAGCAAGTACAGAGAGAGAGAGAGAGAACGAAATAGATAGAAATAAAGAGATAGATAGGGAACAAAGAGAAGGAAAGATAGAAAGACAGAGAAATTAACAGACAGATAGAGAAAGGTAGAGAAAGAAACAGACAAACGCTGATAGCAAAAATCTTGAGAGCACCAGAAACAGAAAGAAAGAGATAGAAGAAAAGAGGAAGCGAGAAATGGAGAGAGAGAGAGAGTTGCAAGGCAGGCTTGTTGGCACGGCATATTTGAATAGCAATGGTAGCACAAAGAAACGGGATGCGCGAAATTCAAGAACGAGGTCATGCACACAGCGCTACACTACCGAAAAATGTTTTATTATCGGGCACCACGTGGTTCTTATACACTTCTTTTTTTCACACAGCTGCAACTGATACGTGTAGAAGCACAAACAGTGGTTCTTCAGCATTTTTGGGGCCACTAATCATGCATGAGAAGCATATCATACAAGGGGGCGATCGGAGATCTGTTCGTTCCGCTTGTTCGTTCTCCTGGGGAAGAACAAGCGCGCTGATTGGCTGAAGCGGGAGATGCCACTCAAGGCCGGGGGGTGTCGCCATTTCTTTTTTTTTTTTTTTGCTTGATCTTTTCTTTTTTGGTGACGTCATATCGCGGCATAACGAGCATGTCGTCTGCTACAAACGAATGAATTGCGAGGCAGTTCGCACGCGTTCTCTCTAGCGAACAAACGGCTTCGCACGGCATGATGCGGCGGTTGCGGCTGCCGCAACAGCTGATTTTCAGAAAATGGCGCTTGCGATGGGTGCTTCTCCTGCGGTTGGAGGTGCGAGATGCGTTTGAAACCATGAGCGAGTGCGGCGTCGCTTTCGGTTCTCCAAACGAACAGTGCGAACGAAATGAACGGGCCTGCCACTGGGCTGTGGTCTTACGCGCAGGGACTTCTTAGTTCATAAGCGCTACTAGCTCTTGCCACGTGTCGTCCCGGTCCTCACTCGTGAACGACGGCCCCAGCGGGCGCGACAGCGTAGCTATCTGTGGGTGCTCTTTTATAAAAGCCAGCAGAAGCTCCCTTTGACAATCCGACACCCGGGAGCCAAGCCAGACATTCCGGTGGGACGACATTTTGAAAAACTGCGCCAACCGCTACTTTTCTTTTTTTTTCGCGTGCGCGACTTAACATAGCAAGCACGTTAGAAAAACTAACACCAATAAATATCAGCACTCAAAGCTATTGCTGTTTCAGAAACTGCTTGAGCTTGAAAAGAAAAACAATATCTTTTCGTATAACAACTGTATTTATTAGAAGGCGAGAAACACTTCGTTTTGAAATATTCGGTCCCTTTGCCGAGGACAAACGATGTGCGTCTACTTCCGGAAAGCTCGCCGCTCACCGCTTGACGATTGGCTGTCGTCTTCCTCTCGGTGGAAGAGAGCTGCGGACCGCCCACTTTTGTGACGTAACACCGCCAGAACGAACGCGGAACGAACAGAGATCTCCGATCCCCCCCAAGGAGCAACAAAATTCCTTAAATTCACCCATGAGCTCATGCGCAGGCATTGCAACTCCTTTCTTGAAAGCGCAATCGATGGACCACTGCCAACTCGATCTACCCATTCATCTTCTGCAATTAAGCGTGTTACTTGGCACCCACTCCTACCTAAGAGAGCGGTATCTCGAAAGCGTGGATTACATTTGCATTTCTTGCAATGCAGAGACAGCAATCCGTCTGGCGGTGTCTTGTTTACTTTGTTCCTATGCTCACGCAGCCTGTCGTTTACACACATGCCCGTCTGCTCTATGTAACTCTTTCCACTACTTAACGGAATACAGTATACAACGCCCGTACAGCAGTCCACGTATCTGTTAGTGTGCTGTTTTGCACATTTTGGTGTCACCACTCTATTTGGGCAAGTTTTTCGGCATAGGCTACCTAGTTTGTTCGGCGCCGAAAAAACCACGTTCATGTCTGCTCACTGTGCAATTTCTTTAGGTTCTGAGAGAAGCAATGAATGTACAAAACTGCAGCGATCTTCTTACCACTAACTTCCTCTCTCGCCGAGGACACGTCTTCACCGAGACGTAGCTGTTTGAGCATGCTTCCTGCTACAGAAACTAGGACATGACTTGGGTAGCCAGCCTCCTAAAGTCGTGTGGCTTGCAACCTGAAGGTTGCATCCATTAGATGCGGGCACGACTTCTGCAAACCATTCTTAAAACAAAACTTTGGAACTCCCTATTTTTACGAGATAGAATGCTTTTTCAGAAATCATGCCCGCATCTCATGAATGCAAGCTTCAGGTTGCAAGCCACACGACTTTAGGAAGGTGGCTACCCAAGGCATGTCCTAGTGTCGTAGCAGGAAGCATGCTCAAGCAGGTACGTCTGGGTGAAGACGTGTCCTCGGTGAGAGGGGAAGTTCGTGGTAAGAAAATCGCTGTAATATTGGACATTCATTGCTTCTCTCACAACCTAAAGAAAATAGCACAGCGAGCAGACATCAACGTGGTTTTTTCGAGCGTATGCCGGAAAACCTATTGAAATAGAGTGGCGAAACAAAATGTGCAAAAAAATTGGGGGACTCTTAACCTTGTAAGAGTTGAACGCGATAGCGATGTCCGGCCCCATCCTCATCGCGCTCTGTTTCGCTTGTCATTATGTTCAGTCGCCCAGCCAGCCAGCCACACACGCACACAAGCGACATACCTATAGTAAAAGTATCCGCCCTTTTCAACAGCACTTTGCTTTAAACCAGCAACAATTACGCGCGTGATACTTTTTCCAAGTTGCGGTGCCCCCACTACGTGTTCGTAAGGGAATACGTACAGTAATGTGTGTGCCTTTTGTAATGGGTGGCTGGCTTTAAAGCACCAACTCGTTATGCAATTCACATGGTGTGACTACCGATTGCAATGTACGCTTGAACCCCCTTTTACTGCGATATTACATCTCGTACTGTGACACCCGTTGCACAGGACGCATATGTTTGCGAAGCATGAAAGTTAATTTCAGTACGATTCCAAGCATTGGCGTAGCTCTGTGGTAGAACACGTGCTTGCCACGCAGACAGACTGTGTTCGATTGTCACTGGAACCAAATATTTTTATTAATCGTTTTATTTTCACTTTCATTTTTCGGCATTTTATACCGTATTTCGTTAAAGGGGTATTGACACCTTTTTTTAGGAGGCGAGTTGGCTCTGCCATACAAATCTCCTGTATGCAGACACAGCTCTGAGCAAGTGTAAAGCTCAGCAAATGCTGATAAGATATTTTATTTTGATAGTAAGATCAATTTTTCTATGGCGCACCTACCGACATCGACACTAGCTTGACGTCACGCTACAGTACTAATTCTGGTGACTTCCCGCAGCAGTCTCGCTAGTTGTGATGACGTCAGGTACCAAAACTTTCAACATAGCCGCTTGTGCGTCAGCAAAACATTCAAGATGGCCGCTAGTGCGTCGCAACGAAGCCACGGCGCGGAAGGGCGGTGGAAACGTCAGTATATATTGTGCGAGCACGTGACAAGAAGCTCATACCGTGTTGTGATGTCAGGGTACAGTAGGAACCGAAACTAGCTTTTAAAAACATACTATAATTGCTTTTTAAGGGTGCACTCGCGCTTAGCACTACCTTTTCTAGGCTCTTGAGGGCTTGGCCTTTCATTTTACGCAAATAAACAACTGAAAATTTTTGTGTCAGTATCCCTCTAAGTTGTGGAAAGCGTTACATAGAGCAGACGGAGAGGTGTATAAACGATAGGCGGCGTGATCATAGAAACAAAGAAGGTGTTCTGTTATTTGTATAGGAAGAGCGTGGACACACAGTGGAGAAAAAGAACTAGGAGGCTCACTAGTAAATATACGGATGGTAGTGTAAGTAATATGTCAACAAAGAGTGTTAAGCAAAAATTCAGAGAGGCGGAGAGGATATACTGGACGGCAGCTATGGAGACAAAAACCAGCTTTGAGTAACTACCGAAAGGGCAAAAATGAAATAAGGAGGGAGGCATTTTACGACAATTCAATGGGAGGCGCTTTACTGTTTGAAGCGAGATCGGGTTGCCTTAGAACGGGTAGTTATAAAGCGAGATTCAGTAAAGAAGAAGAACAATGCACATGCTGCGGGGAAGATCAGGAAACGGCGGAGCATGTTCTGATTGAATGTGGAGACATCCACCCAGGTGTACGTTTGGGCACGAGCCTACATGACGCCTTGGGTTTTAGATACAATGGAAAGCTGAACACACCCGCGATTGAAATAAGTAAGAGACGGTTAGAGTATTGGTGGCAGAAAATTAGAGAGAAAGGACAAAAATAAATATTGGAAAAAAAGTAAGGACATTTTGCCGTAAAGGGCAGAGAACGGAGTTGAAAACTTGCTTTTTTTTTTCTAGAGTAAGATAGCTTTAATTGAAGTAAAGACATTAGGCCAACACTAAGAAAAAAAAGAGTAAAGGGTTGTTTTTTTTTTTTTTTGTCGAGCCTCGTGGCACACTTATAAAGGGGACGCTCATAGCATCCATCCACCCTTCCATCCTGTAAACAAGACACCGCCAGACGGATTCCTGCCTCTGCACTGCAAGGAATGCAAATGTAATCCACGCTTTCAAGGTAGCGATGTTTGAGGTAGGAGTGAGTGCCAAGTAACACGCATAATTGAAGAAGCTGAATGGGTAGATCGAGTTGGTAGTGCATGTGTCAGCAGTCCATCGATTGAGCTTTCAAGAAAGCAGCTGTAATGCCTTCGCATGAGCTCATGGGTGAAATGAATGAATTTTGTTGCTCCTTGTATGATATGTTTCTCATGCATAATTAGCGGCTCCAAAAGTGAAGAACCACTCTTTGTGCTTCTGCACGTGTTAGTTGCAGCTGTGTGCAACAAAGAAGTGTATAAGAACCACGTGCACGGTGCCCGATAATAAAGCATTCGTTGGAAGCGCAGCGCTGTGTGTGTGTGTGTGTGTCTCTTGTTGCCTTCTTGTGTCCCGTTTCTTCGCGCTACCATTGATACTCAAAGAGAGAGAAAGAAAGGGAAGAAAGAGAAAAAAGATAGAAAGAGCGTGAAAGAAATGAATAGAGGGAGAAAAAGAGAAATATAAAAAAGACAGGGAGGAAGGGAAAGAAAGAAACAGCACAATAAAGAGAAATAAGGAAGGCTGTACCTTCAGGCTTGGCATCACAGTGCGCAGCTGCCTCTTACCGCCCTGCCGCAAGTTGCCGCGGTCGTTGCAAGCCACTGCACAATAAGCAATGGGGAGCAGAACCAATCAGAGACTCAGACCCTACCCTCATCCCCCCGCTTTAGTTCTCAGAGACCAGCCCAACCAAACCCTCTCCGCTTCTGAGTGCTTATCGACTTACTTCTGAGCGCTTATCAGCCGGTAGACATAAATCGTGTCAGAGCAGGCAACTACTTGTCATCGAAGAAAGAAAATGGGATTTTCAGTAAACAGGAACGGTGTTTGATTGGGGCTGTTCAGAAAATGCTGCTTGTTTCGACCCATTCTCGTGTTGTTTTTGACGAAAATTCGACGTCAGGCAGAACGGAACAAAAAAAGGACGGAACAGTTGCACGTAATTCCTCCCTAGCTTGTTTTGAGCTATGCCCAGTAATGAGTGCTTACGGTCGAGAACACACCAAGGGCAGTCAAGCAAGGGGCTGGCAATGCGCAGTGCCTCTCAGGTGTACGCACATGTACAAGTAATGGCCTTCTGCATTTATTGTACGAAGCGAGCACGCAACCTTTCAAACGGCTACCCTCGTATGCTGTTTGCCGATGTCGGCGGAGATGGTTATCCACATTTATGGCGCATCCCCACATATGTAGCGGGGCAAGCTAATGATGATGCTGACAATCCCAGACATCGTGTGGGTTCCAATACTAGACAGCTAAGTGGACAGCGGCCATCTTAAATGCCATTCCAATTCTAATGTAGGCGGCAAATTAGACAGCTTCGAGAAGACGGCATCAGAGGCTGTGTTCCAATTCTGGACAGCATCGTAGACAGTCTACGCTGACAGCTTAGAAGACAGCATCGAGGTCATGTTGTCCGACAAATGGAACGCGTCTAGAAGACGTCTACGCCACGTGATGCCACCTAGCGTCGAGAAGAGAAAGCTAAGAAAAACAAACGTAAATGTTCTTTCTTTAGCCTCTTTCGTGTTCAAACCTATGAAAAAATTGACGTAGCTTACATTGAGCGCCTGGAAAAGCGCCTACTGGTGTACAGACGACCACACCGGCGAGATCCGAGCTACGCGAGCATTGCGCTGAGCCGCCATCTTGTTTGGACAGCAAAGTAGCCTGCATCGTTTTTGTCTTTCTCGAAGCTGTCTATTTTGCCGGCTACGTGAGAATTGGAATGAGACTTAAGATGGCCGCTGTCCACTTAGCTGTCTATTTAGCCGTCTACGGTGAGTATTGGAACACACCCAGAGACAAGAACGATGCAGGCTATTTTGCTGTCCAAACAAGATGCCGGCTCAGGGAACTGCTCGGATAGCTTGGTCCTCGCCGGTATGGTCGTCTGCACACAAGCAGACGTTTTTCCAGGCGCTCAATGTGAGCTACGTTCAACTTTTTATAAATTTGAACACGAAAGAAGGCAAAAAAATAACACTTACGTTTGTTTTTCTTAGCTTTCTTTTTTAGACGCGGGGTGGCGTCACGTCGCGCAGACGTCATCCAGTCGCGTTCCATATATCGGAGTACCGGGTCTCGATGCTGTCTTCTAAGCTGTCAGTGTAGATTGTCTACAATGCTGTCCAGAACTGGAACACAGCCATCGCAACAGAGCGAATCGGCCAAAGAGAAAGAAAGCGAAATACAACGCTGAAAGCATTCCCTAAAGAAAATTATATTTAGTTATTTTTATTTTCATTTTCCGTATCACGACAGCCACCTTATTCCATTTGCAAGAAAGCCACTTTTCCCTTTCCCTGACTTTTACTTAATGTTCCAATTTCCATTACCCGCCGTCTTCTTGGCCAATCCCCCGCTGCGGGTGTGAGCCGAATGCAAGGAACGAGCAAGCAAGCAAGATGGCCTGAGCAGCGCACTTACTCAATATGCACTTGTGGGTCATGTGCAGGAAAAAGAAAGGGGGAAAGGTAGCCGATACGGAGACAAAAGCAGGTGCGCCCGGGCGAAAGAAAATAGTTATAAAACGAGGCAATACGATATCAATAAGCCACGAAGGTTCTCCTCTGCTGAAACGCAGTGTGCTTCTTTATGGAAATAAAATAAGATTGCATACATCGGCTCGTAGTCGGGGAACGTATACATGCCTTGCACGTGATGTCACAGACAGGTGCTCTGCGCTGGAGCCCCAACATGGCGGCCACCGTGACTTTTTTATCTCATTAGAGTGTGTCAGTGCAAAGGAGGACACCCAGGTGTTCGGTCCCCGCGTTCTTTCGTGCTCTCCCCGCTTTCTTTTGTTCGCCAGCCGCGCCAAGGGGGAACACAAAGGAACGCAGGGGTTTTGGTGTGAAGGATGCTTGGGTGCACCGGCACTAATCTGATGGCGAACCGTCACCGTTTCTTGCTCGGCGCGTTCGAACAAAAGCTCACGGAGCGTCTCAACCCGCTGCTCCCCCAAGATGGTGGGCACGGTGACGTCAGTGCAAGCTATGTATACGTACCTGTAGAGATATTTACCCGTAAAAAACAGACAGTGGAGCAATATGTGAATGAGCTTAATTCTGTGATAAGGAAGAGGAAGAAGATGGGATATTGATGAACACGCCGTTCATCTTCATCATCATCGGCACGATTGTGCCTATACCGGCGGCCAAGCATCGGAGAAGAAAGCGGAGGAGCGTCGCGTGGGCTCGAGCCACTGTGGCGATCCAGGATCGGACTTGGCCGGCTTCGAACCGCGGAGGCCCGGGTTCCTGCGGCCTCCCCATCCGCACCTTGCGAACCTGAGCGAGGTGCCCATGAGCGACGTTCACGGTGCGTCCGACGTCGCCAACGCGCCATGGCGGTCGTCCTCGCTTGACCCAGCCGCCGCACCCGGAGCTGCAGGAGAGCGTGCAACTGTCGACGACCCCGAGGCTATGCACGGTGAGGGGCAGTACTGCTGCTCATTGCCATAGTACGGCAAAGTACACGACGCGGTTTTAGACCAGGCGGCAATGCTTTGAGGGATAGCGAGCCGGCCGCGTGGTTCCTTCCATTCGAGGCTCAAGGTTGCTTGCCCTTTGGAGCACCAGTGTCCAACGTTGTCCTGGACCCTCAGCTCACTAAAACAAGACAGTGGATAGTCCGCATTGAATGCCCTGTTTTCGTGCTTGTAGGGGATGTGTGTTCCGCGAAACCTAGCGGAGAACAAGTTTGTGTATAATCAGGTGGCCGCATTCCTACCTGACCACTGTAGGGACGGCTCCTGACGGTTAAATTCTTCAGAGCGCCGTCCTCGCAATAGAGTTGTTATTTGAATGTCATTGCTGGAGACTCTTGTGGTCCGTCAAAGAGTATCATCTAAGGGGAAAACGGCTTTCAGAGGTGGGACGTAGTTGATCCGCACTGCTTTCGCTATGCTGTAGGTAAAGCGCAGAGTTGTCATGGCAATATAACTCCGCGCTTCCGCATTCCTATCTGCACAAGCAGACGTCGGCAGACTCGACAGTGGCAGTGTAGTAAGAGACTGAAAGAGACTATAAGCCACAAGAGAGTACGCCGAACCAAAGACGACGACGACGGTGTGCGCGAGCGAGACGCTCGCGAAGCTCGAGAGCTGGAGAACGTCGCCGGGCTGGGAGAGGGCGGCCAGGAACGAGCGTCCCGGGAACGAGGAAGCACCACGGGCCGGGCCTAGCAGCTGTTCCGGTGGTGAACGAGCGTGCGGGCCAGGAGCTGAGATCGTGGCCTCGGTGCCACGTCCAAGCGGTTCCGGCGCAACCCGAGCTGACCCCGTTCTGGAGCCGAGATCGTGGCTTCGGTGCCACGCCCAAACTGACCTTTTCCCGAGCCGAGATCGGGGCCGTGGTGCCACGTCCGAGTCGGCCGTCGTTAGCGTGGGCCTGTGAGTACCACGACGAGCAGGTCGTCGTATGTTCGTGCACCTTCGCACCACGCACCTGTCCGCTTCGTGCTGGCATCGTCGCTTCCTGACTGCGGTATGTGAGTGACGTTCGACGGGCCTATACGGCAGGACGCGCCGATCCTCTCGCGTGTGGTTAAACTCTAAAAGTTAGGACTTAGGAATATCTGTATTGATCAGTGAGACAAAGCGTGTGTAATTTGGTGTGTGTAATTGTGCGTGTCAAGTCGATAAATGTTTCTTGTTCGTGCCTTGGTTTTCCTGCATCTGAGGGCCCAAGAACCACCACATTTGGCGAGCCTGCCAGGATGGCACATTAATATTACAGGCATTACTCAGATGCGGGGCTAGGCCATGGACAAGGAAAAGTTTATTGCACTTGGCCGGGAACTAGGACTCGAGAAGGATGCGCTTAGAGAATGGGTGGACAAAGAATGCGCACTAGCTCGCGATGAACGCGCACGTGAACGAGAGGAAGCTAAAGAAAGCGCTGAGCGGCAACGCCTACTGCAGGAACAAGAGCTCAAGATTTTGGAGCTGAAGCTTAAACTACAGGAAAGCGCGGGACGACAGTCAACCGAGGCTAATGAACCAGGGGGAGCTACCTCGAGCGTCACCACGAGCACTACACGTGCACCGGAAGTATATAGCCCTCATAAACTGATACCGCCCTTTGACGAAACGCGGGACGATCTCGACGCGTACCTACAGCGGTTCGAGCGGGTCGCGACGTGCCAAGGGTGGCCCCGTGAGAAATGGGCTCTTTCACTGAGTCTGTGCATGACTGGAGAAGCCCTAACTGTGATAGGCCGGCTAGATCCAACAGCTGCGTTAAACTATGACCAGCTAAAAGCGGCGCTACTGCAGCGGTTTCGGTACACTGCAGAGGGCTATCGGGAAAAAATTCGCAAAGCGAAACCCGAAGACAATGAGTCCGGCCTGCAGTATGCTTCTCGGCTTGCTGGTTATTTTGACCATTGGTTGGAGCTATCAAAATCCGACAAGACCTTTGTAGGCCTTAGAGACCTGATTATCGCCGAGCAATTCATGGAGAGTTGTCTTCCGGCTCTGAGAGTGTTTCTGAAGGAGAGGAACTGCCGAACGTTGCAGGAGATAGCGCTGACTTCGGACAACTTTATGGATGCTCAGTCACTGGTGAATCTGGGCAAGGAACACGCATGTGGAGAAACGGGTCTGCCCACATCTCTAAGGACGGAGCTCGCAAGGAAGACGCTTCGGGCGGACGAGCGTTGCTTTCTGTGCGATAAGAAAGGGCACAGAGCGGCTGAATGCTGGTCGCGCACGAAAGCATGTTCCCCAGTGCATGGTCACAATAGTGACAAGTATTCCGCCGGCAGAGGGGACAGATGTGAAGCATCGTGCATGGTATCAGGTGAAAGAAACGAGGAAAAAGCAGCAGGGAATGCGGAATACGTCATTCTGAGAGATGGAGAAAAGGTTCCTGTTGTCAACACTGCAGTCAACCGAAGTGTTGTACCTGAGAACATCGAGAGCGTGCCCATTGTGAAAGGGTTTATGAATAAACGCCCAGTTACCGTACTGCGCGATACTGGCTGCGATACGGTCGTAGTGCGACAGGCATTAGTGCCAAAGGAAAAATTGACCGGTACGTATCGGCCGGTATTGTTCCTTGACCGCACAGTGCGCTACCTACCAGAAGCTGTGGTCTTCCTGGACACGCCACTATTTAAGGGAGAAGTTCGTGCTCACTGCCTGCGAGACTCACTTTATGATGTTGTCCTGGGAAACATCAAGGGAGCCGTGCCATTGAACACCTCGAGAGTGATGGCAACCCAGACTACCAATCCCAGTAGCAGCGCAGACATCGAGGAAAAGACGCCTAAAACCCTTGCAAATCGTCGTAGTAGGCGACAAGACCAGGTCACCGTAAGTCGCGTCGCGAACCTACTACGTGCACCTAGGCCCGAACACAGTGACAGCAGTCCATCTGCAGCAACCAGCGGTACTCAGACGGCATGCGCGAAGAGATGGCAAGCAACGGCACATCCATCTGGATCGTCGCAGCTATCGACCTCGCCATGGCCGAATTCGCGACCAGATGCGACGCGTTACCACGGTGCACCTACCCCACAAGATGACACATGGTTGTCTCTGGACACGACGCCCAGGGTACCACAACGTCGTCGACCCAGGCAACACTCCTACTTCGAGGAACGCAATACCGGCCGCCTCAATCAATCTCCTCCGGGGTATCTTACGCTCCGCAGCGATGGCACGGACAGCCTCAGTGCACAGATGGATCAGTCGCCATCATCGCCTCAGCCGCCGCTACAACTGCCACGTTCCCAGAGTCACTTTCAATGTCGCAAGACTAAGACGTACAAGCGACGTGACAATACTTACTGACAACGACTACCGGTGACGACGACTACCACGAGCATGGTGTGGTGTCGTCGCTGCGCAAAGAGGACCATGTGAAGACAGTAAGACAACTAGACATCCACGGTGTGAATCGTGCGTTGTGTGTGCTGTGTGTCGGCGCGTGCTTATTCACCAGAGCCGGCAGTGTGCCCGCGCCTCTGTGACGTGTACGCGGTATGCAGGTGGATAAAACCGTATATGCCACCGCCGGCCGTATCAAACGTGCGATTAGCGCGTTTTATCTTCTGTGTCAGAGTGTGCCGAACAGTGAGTAACAGTGTTTGTGTAACGACAGAAGACTTGCAATCTTGGCACTATTTGCATATGCTCGGTGATTGCATTGCCATTGCTGTGTTCCGTTGTTCGCGTTCATACTAACGTTATCCGCGGAACAACGTACTGAAAGTGGGGGGAAGTGTAGTAAGAGACTGAAAGAGACTATAAGCCACAAGAGAGTACGCCGAACCAAAGACGACGACGACGGTGTGCGCGAGCGAGACGCTCGCGAAGCTCGAGAGCTGGAGAACGTCGCCGGGCTGGGAGAGGGCGGCCAGGAACGAGCGTCCCGGGAACGAGGAAGCACCACGGGCCGGGCCTAGCAGCTGTTCCGGTGGTGAACGAGCGTGCGGGCCAGGAGCTGAGATCGTGGCCTCGGTGCCACGTCCAAGCGGTTCCGGCGCAACCCGAGCTGACCCCGTTCTGGAGCCGAGATCGTGGCTTCGGTGCACGCCCAAACTGACCTTTTCCCGAGCCGAGATCGGGGCCGTGGTGCCACGTCCGAGTCGGCCGTCGTTAGCGTGGGCCTGTGAGTACCACGACGAGCAGGTCGTCGTATGTTCGTGCACCTTCGCACCACGCACCTGTCCGCTTCGTGCTGGCATCGTCGCTTCCTGACTGCGGTATGTGAGTGACGTTCGACGGGCCTATACGGCAGGACGCGCCGATCCTCTCGCGTGTGGTTAAACTCTAAAAGTTAGGACTTAGGAATATCTGTATTGATCAGTGAGACAAAGCGTGTGTAATTTGGTGTGTGTAATTGTGCGTGTCAAGTCGATAAATGTGTTTCTTGTTCGTGCCTTGGTTTTCCTGCATCTGAGGGCCCAAGAACCACCACAGGCAGGTTAAAGCTGAAGCTGCGATTGCAAGGGTGATAGTGGCGTACTGGTAAACCGACCCGTGCCGGCTTTAGCTGGCCGTTACAAACGTGAGAAATTTTCACGCACTTGAGCCGCTAGCTATCCGACCAAATAGCCGCAGCTTGTCTTGCAATGTGCCAAGACTGACCGCGATGTAGCTAAACGTGTCTCTTTGTAATCTTCCCGATGATTACCCACTTATACCCCCATAGTGGTTTGTTGTAGGATCATCATAAAGTCAGTTGGCGCTCCCGTTCGCTGTTCGAAAGGGACGAATCGGAACAAGTGCACCGCAGATGTGTGAGCTGGCCCCTATGCAGTAGCGATCTTGATACGACCAGTGTGGTATAGGCACCGATTCTATCGTAACAGCCGACGCGAGCTCCATGCATCCGTCCAATTAATTATACTTTCATATTTTTCATGAAGACCAGATTACGGGAGAGCCAGCCATTTTGTATAAAAAAGAGACAGGTATCCCGGCGGGGCGCATGGTGCTGTGGGTACTCGTGCATATCTCGAGAAGGTGGCCTCGCCTGCGCTCCCCGACGGCGTTGCGCAAAATTAGCATCTTTGCTCTCCTCAAATAATTAATACAGAACTGTGCAACACCTAACGTTTTGATCATTATTCGCAGCATAGAACATTCATCTCTCCCACCTTACCTGTGTCGTTCTCAGAGCCCTTTTGCACGCGTGGACTAGCAGGTTAGAGTCGCTGCACACGGGCCTACTCTTTTACCGTTTTTCGCTTAAATTACCACTCTATATTTTTATCAGCGAGGGAAACCGCCAACGGACCAGTAGCCATCTACCATTTCAAATTTCGTGCACAGCGACACAATTTGGAAGCTGTGGGTGCTTAGACTAAATAACTGAGAACACGCTTTTATTGCGCCGGTGATGACGAACCCTTAGCAGATGGCACGTGCAAGGGTGTGCCAGTAATCAGTTTGCTGACATTTCAGTATTTCCAGTTTTTCTTTAGGGTACAATAAGAACAAAGTGACCAAACGCTCTCCTTCTGTCCATACTTCCCCTGTGATTCGCACCCCGGCAGCTTGTGTCGTCCTTGGTGTGCTTTTCACACTTAGCACTTATCACTTGCACACTTAGCGCTTCTTAGCTTCTTATACAAGCCGTTTTTCAAACACTTTGATATATTCGTAAAGATCATATATTTTTTAACAAAGAAAACGTTTTTTCTAAGTAGCTCCACTGGCACTATTGACCGGGCTAACAATTCATACGGAGAAATATAACCAAGCCACTGGCACTATTGAGCGGGCGTGTGCGATTCGTATGGAGCAATGGAATAAAGCCAATCTGCGCAGGTAAAACGCATTATGAAAAAAAAATGAAATATCATTATCACTGGAATATTCTGGAATGGAACGGCTTTTTCTTTTTTTTTTCCTACAAACCAGTGTGAACCCTGCTCTTGCATATGCTTTATTCGTGGCATACATTTCATAAAAAGTCCTTACCATCAGTAAACAGAAATTCACATCATAATCATCGAAATTTCACGCAGGAACATGGAGGGTGCAGTCGATCCTGAAGCCGATATCTGGACCTCGCTCTCTCAACCACATGAGGTGCCTTCCTCAACGTGCCTGGCCAGAGCGTTTAAGGACGTTCGGGAGCTGATGACAACCCCGTCAATGCATGGAGTCTACATAAATGTGAACTAGACTGACATCACTAAGATCCACGCGCTCCTGATTGGCGACAGACGAACACCCTACGACGGAGGCATGTTTCATGTGGCGTTGAAAATACCACCCCGATACCCTCATTGTCCTCCAAGGGTCTGTTTCGTCACTACCGATGCCGAAAGGGTTAGTTTTCACCCTCAAGTTCTGCACTCCGGAGTCGTTATACTTCGACTCCTTGGGACGTCTCACGAAAACAGTGCATGGATGCCAGAAGAACATTCACTGAAAACTACTGCTGACTATAAAATCCCTGCTCACTCGGACTCCACTGCAGACGGGTGGCGACGAACTTCCGTATCCAAGTCGGAACGCTACCTCCATCCAGCACGAGACGATCAGGGTAGCTGTGTGCGGCACAGTAGAGGAAATTCTTCGCAACAGGTCACCGCTTCCGTCGAACCTGAGGAAGATTGCGTTTGACACCTTCTCAAGGTTATCTCCAAGCTATGCCTACACATTGCTCAACAGGAGGCACCTGGATGGGAGGCCTATAGCTATGCCACTCGGAGACGCCGTGAGCGTGTACGATCACGCATCCCTTCTCAAACGCCTCGGAAACATCCTTACGCCCGAACAATGAACGCCGTCGGCGAACGGCGGCGTCCTCTCTGCGGCAACTCGAAGCTCTGCCTAGCGCCGGTGGAAATTGAGGGCGGTCCTACACCGTCAAAGCAAGGCGAGGCACGCCTCCAATAAATTTATGTTGAAACACGGCGTGCTATTTACTGCATCGGTAAGAAATATTTTTTACATGGCAGCTGTCGCGTCAAGCCACACAGTGTCAAGGAATAGTTCCCGTGCGTATAAACTATCTCGATCGTCTGTAACTGCAGGAATGCCTGCAATAGCCATGAAGGCGCTCGATCAAAACTTAATGACATTTCGCACATGTTACCTCCTATGTCTGCCCAATCACGTGTGCACGCAGTACACCGTTCTGAGATGTGCAGCCTGCGCGGCGCTGCTTGCACCCATTGTCGTGAGTAGAGCGTACTACGTAGAATAAGGCCATTGCGTGGAACAGGACGGCTTTTTGCAGGTCAGATTGATTCGCCCACGTGACCATTGTGATGACGTCACCAATTACGTCACGGCTGCCGCTGCGTTTCCTCTCCGTTCTAAGGCGCCCTTTCCTGCGCTGGGTGCCGTTGGCGTTGGCGTCGTAACCGATAGCGCGAACGAAGACAAAAGAGAGCGAACGCAGAGTCTGTATATTTATTTATTTATTTATTTATTTATTTATTTATTTATTTATTTATTTATTTATTTATTTATTTATTCAAAATACCTTACAGGGCCAACGGGGCATTGTGTAAGGGGAACATCTATTATTAATTATCTACGTGGCTACACACAACTTCAATAATAATATAAAAAACTTCAATAATAAAAAGAAGTCACGAGCCCTGGCCTCTAACCCAGCTTTCTTCCTCCGTGAAGCGCGCTTCCCCTGGGTCGGAGCTCGTGCGCATGCAGGGCTGGCACGTGCACTGCAGCTGGCTTCGCCTGTCGCAACGGGGCTGTCGGCGTTTAGGCCCAAGCACTGGCACGCGTAGGCACGCGTACACAAGCGCCTACGCGTCAGAAGCGTCCGTTGCGCCCCGTGGAGGAAAAGGGTGTACAACGCCCGCGTCGACCGCGTCGACGCTCGCTTTTGGCTGAGCACAGTGTTCCTTGATCTTTTCGTTTAAAGCTGTCCATGTACAGCCTACAGCGGTGCGCTGTCAATCGAAGCGAATTATTATGTCGTTAAAATATTGATTGTGGTTCACCCACCACTGTTTTGATTAAGAAGTAATTACCATCGCAATGACCAAACCACGGTATGCACAATAATAATAATAATAATAATTTTTATTTGCACAACAATGTGAGCCCTCCGGTGGCGTGCGAGGCTAGACAGAAAGGAAAGACCCTTACGCGCGTGCGTCTGCTAGCCCGTCACCGGAAGTAATCGACATCGGCGCGTGCGCTGCTGCCGTGAACGTATGCTCGCGTCTGCATCACGGGACACAGCCAACGATGCTTGCGAGATCGCCAACGCTGGGGCGATCGCCTTCTTGACGCCTGTTCGCGGCCATGCTATTAGTACCCAACAGGAATATAACCATCCTGTTCATGAAAATGGCTCTGCTCCTGTTGCTGATAAAAAGAAGCGGACGGGAGCGGCGCCGCCCACACCGTCGGTCGGCTTGACGTCGTTTCTTGGCGCGTACTTTAGTTACGAAAACAAAGGAAACAGACGTTTGCTGCAAAATCCAAACCAGGTGCCCTAAAAATTCGCGGCCTAACAGCTAATACTGTTCACATTAACATAAATACGGCTTCCCCGCGTAACACGGGCATCACGATGACTAATATTCTACCTACCTAATATGCGTTATAGTTTATTGCATGGGCCAACATTGAGAAGTTCGAATCCTGGAGGAAGCATACATAATAACTCGAATTTTTTCAATAGCATGGAAACAAGAAACAAACATTAGTGAAACTCACAGTTACTTATGTCCCCTCTAGCAACAAAATGCAGGTAAACTGTAGCACTGCAAATAGGGCCTGACTTTCGTGTTTTCTAATAAAAGAACATGCACTGTTCACCACGAAATGGGTATTCAGTTCATAATTATTCTATCCTCACGTCTTATACATTTCCAGGCAGTGCACAAAACATATACCTGCTAAATGTTAACTTGCACGGCATGATGTTTTATTTTATTTTTTATTTATTTAGTACATACTGCCAATCCCTTCAGGGATTATTGCAGGAAGGACACAAACTATAAATATATCAAGGAAAAGACAAAGGAAAAAAATCATGCAATGTAACATAACTGTTTTTTTTTTTGTTGAATGGTAATGTAAGATCAATACGAAAATTCACATATGCGAAACATCTATGCACAACTGTGAAATCTAACTGTATAATGGTGACACATCGTATCATATCAATATAATTGCGATTATACAATCATAGTCACTCATAGTTACGTAAGCTTTACAAAACAAAGACATTCTAATGATAGTAAGTGGAATGTGGGTGTCGGGATAAATACTAATAGTAATATACATCACTAAGGAAAGGTGCGAAATATTTGTAGTTTTATGTTTGTGCATCATGTAAGTAATTTTCAAGTAGTGATAGAAAGGTAGTTAGGGAGGAGGTATTGGTAATAGGGGAAGGTAAGCCGTTCCACTGTCGTATGGCTAGCGGGAAGAAAGAGTATTTAAAACAATTCGTACGAAAGCGATATTCATTTAGGGTGTATGAGTGCTTTAGTCGAGTTATTCTTGTGTCTGAAATAGAGATGTACTTAGAACTATTAACATTTAACTTGTTGATGAAGCAGTTTCAATCGGGCGAGTGCAGCGCGGTTTTCAATTGTGAGTAATCCAGACGATTTTATTAAAGCACTTGGAGAGTCTGTGAGTTGATATTTATTGAATATGAATCTTATTGCTTTTCTTTGCACACCCTCTATAATGGTAATTAATTTAATTTTGATTAAGAAAGGCGTTCAGGCCTATAAAACAAAGAATAAATGACCTATAATTGACTTATACAGCATTTGGTTCATGTAGTGGGAGTGTGCAAGAGATTTCTTCTCTGAAATGAAATGAGTGGTATGAGGGTGAGTGTACATTGCGTAATTGTTGCTAGGAATGGCTCAGAAAGTAAATTTGCGAGCACCGCTTTTGGTGAAGATATTACAGGGCCCGTCCTGTTCCAGAAGCTTTTAGCACCAAAACAACTTTCTAAAGCCTCTAAAAAGCAAAAAAAAATGATGTAGCATCAAGGTTTATAAACTACCCGGCTCCTATACCTACACAACCAAATTAATTAAAATTATCATGAATATTCTGGTGCATCCAGTACATGTTTACACTTAATATTTTACAGAATTTATCGAAGTAATAAACTACATCTGAAACTTCATGATGTGACAGATATCTGTCATAAGATTGCAACCGAGCACTGTGTAGAAGGCTTTCGGACATTGCATGTAGTCCAAATATCCCCTAACGTAACAAACCACACCTGATACTTCATGATGTGACAGATATCGGTCATAAGATTGCAACCGAGCACTGTGTAGAAGGCTTTCGGACATTGTATGTAGTCCAAATATCCCCTAACGTAACAAACCACACCTGATACTTCATGATGTGACAGATATCGGTCATAAGATTGCAAACGAGCACTGCGTAGAAGGCTTTCGGACATTGTATGTAGTCCAAATATCCCCTAACGTAACAAACCACACCTGATACTTCATGATGTGACAGATATCGGTCATAAGATTGCAACCGAGCACTGTGTAGAAGGCTTTCGGACATTGTATGTAGTCCAAATATCCCCTAACGTAACAAACCACACCTGATACTTCATGATGTGACAGATATCGGTCATAAGATTGCAAACGAGCACTGCGTAGAAGGCTTTCGGACATTGTATGTAGTCCAAATATCCCCTCACGTAACAAACCACACCTGATACTTCATGATGTGACAGATATCGGTCATAAGATTGCAACCGAGCACTGTATAGAAGGCTTTCGGACATTGCCTGTAGTCCAAATATCCCCTAACGTAAGAAACCACAAACCACACCCGATACTTCATGATGCGACAGATATCCGTCATAGGATTGCACCAGAGCACTGTATGGAAGCCTTTGGCAAGTTGTATATTATGGCTAAACTGAATGCCTTCATATTTCAGTTATGCTTAAGTGCATGCATAGTCTAAGTTAGTGCATATACAAAAAAAACTGCACAGAAATGAGATAGTCCTTGCAACACATCCAAGGATTTGGCGTCTGACGCTATCAAATAATTATTTCAGCTGAAATCAGTCTGGAGATAACTAAGATAACTGTGCGCGCAGCTTAAAATGGTCTCACAAGTGTCCGTGGTTGCAGATGAGGCACCGTTTGAATTCCTTCTAAACAAAGTGCACTACAGTGATATTGCACCGTCATTCCTTCTGCATATACATGTGGTGACATGCTCTTCTCTTCTTACTAACGTGTCATTGTGCACTTCAGATTTCAATGGAGGTGCTTGTCACTTACAAGCTTTTTAGCTAATTAGCTGTCCAGCTGTAAATAAAACGTGTTTTATATTTAAGTAAACTGTAAAACGATGGAGAAGCGCCACTGTTGGCATTCTCCGGTATATGAGTATCAGAATAGACTAGGGAGAATGTGAGAGTCAGAATAGACAACCTGCAAAACAAGGTATGTGCAACTGGGCATGTGCTAATGTGTAGTTGCACGGCAGAGAAGCAGACCAAGAGTCAAAAAGTGAAATAGCAGGCATCACAAGCAGCCCTTAATCATGCAACTTTCATTTTCGGGTCACCACACTCGCGCACGGGCGAGCTTCTATTTTATGCATGAATGTAAATGAGACCGCTGACAGCTGAATGTGTCGGCGTCGCTGATACACGGCACGAAATCACGTCACACTGCTACCAACAAGCGCACGCTTGTTTTTAGCTTGGCAACACATGCAAACGATTTGCACCGAAGTCACCCAATGTTTCAGCGTTGTGAACTCCGCAGATCCACTCATGTACGTTGTCACATCACCGAAATGTGTTGGCAAGTGCGATGTTCGCTTTCGACAATGATGAGGTGAATGCCGATGTTGAAATCAAACACACTGCGAATACAAACTCCTGCGTAAGCGCCACGGCATGTCTCAGGTGTCATACATAGCGTCTATGATGCGACGGAAACAACTACCGTCAATTTCCTTTAACCAAAGTTCCTCACATGAGCTGGTTCACATGAACACGACGGTAGAGGCCTACGCTTAATGCAGACGACAGCGCTCTGAATTGACTTCGCGGTAGGCGGAGGCTCATGCTCAAGATTTCAAACCTCCGCAGCATGTTTACACCCGTTCCGAGCACAGATACACACAGATCAAAGCACAGAAGCAGCGAGGTGCTGCAGTAGTTGGTACGATGTTTTCACTCGGCCGACGATCGCACTCAAAACCGGGGCAAGACCAGCCGGCAGGCATTCGCTGGATTTTTCGGCGTCGCTCGAACTCGGCACGAAACCGCATCCCACTGGTAGCACTCGCGGTCGTTCGCCGTGTCGTTGTCGTACTGGATGACGGCGCGGTCACTCAGGAACGTTTGCGACCGTAGTTTCCATGCTTGCCCAGCACTCGGTGGTGCCTTCGAAGCGACGGCCATTAGGCATAGTTGTCAGAGTATCGCGGCCTCTGATTGGTTGGCGCCGCCATACGGGTGATGACGTATAGGCGAAAATATCAGACTTCGCTTGACCCTAGGGCCTCGAGGCGTAGAGACGCGTACACCCCTCCGCGACCGACGCTGAGAGGCGCATTTGGCGCGTTGGCGCGTGGAACTCGTGCCAACGCGCCAACGGCCTTTTCGCTTGGTTCGCGACGTCTGCTCTGCAGATAGTGGTGTGCGTAGCACTCAAGTGCTGGCACTTTGTGTGGCTATATGTAACGAATGCTACATTTATGCAACTGCGGATAGCCAAAGCTTCAAACACAGTTGGGTGTGTCCAGATAAGATCAAACACGAGGTCCCTATCACCATTTCCGATTTTGATGAAATTTACTCTAGGTCTAGACATTACACCTAGAACATGGTTGAGAAGTTAGTATTGCGAAAAAAATTTGTTCGCCTGAAAAAAAAATATACAAATTTTGGTCGCAAAAAACACTTTTCCGCCAATTTCGCGATTTCTGAATTTTGAGCGGACCTAGAGAAAAAACAAAAAAAACGGTGCACTTCTTGGTTACAATATTTATTGCCCTGAAAGAACAAGTGAAATACAATCTTATGAGTCTAGTATTTTCTTTGCTTGTCGAAGCACTTTTGTAGAAAAAAAATCACAAACTTGGCACATTGCACTAAAAACCTGTATTTGAGGAATTTATCGCTGCAAACAAGTTAGAGTGAGGATAATAAAAATCGGTACATATTAATCTTGATACTTTTTTTCTCTTTTAAAATAATTTTCGTGGTTTTATCGAGCGCCATTTTACTCGAGAATTGGCCTGAAACGTAACTGTTTTACCAAAAACGCCGAACTTTGAAAATAGTTTTCTCAAAAAGGCAATTTCTAACTTTTTTTAATACGTCTGATTGAAGCCAGAGACGTCATCTATAATTCTGCATTTAAAAAAAAAAGTTGCATTATTTTGGCTTCTAACAAGTTGTACTGCGTCAAATGTGACCAAGTCAGCCTAGCGGACGCGTCGTTCTTTATGTGCGAAACTCGGATATAAGTTGTTCAAAACACTTGTACGTGACGTAATCACAAATCAGTAGCTCCACACCAACAAATGCGCAGCCAGGTGTGATGGTTCAGCAAGCCTTGTCTTGCGATCAGACGCTTGACGAAGCCGCATTAGTGGCCGCTCGATGCTGCGGGCGCTCTCATTAGTACATGAGTACTAATGAGAGCGTACATGAGTACGTTGTATGATATGGCTTTTGTTAGCACTTAACAGTTTTTAACTTTCACAGTTATGCATTCCTTCTCTCGTTCGTCCTCTGAGCGTGGTTTGGCGCGCAGGCGGAGCTCATCCGCAGTCGAAGCGGCACTCATGTAATGTGAGCGCCCGCAGCATCGAGCAGCCGCTACTGCGGCTTCGTCAAGCAGCTGATCGCAAGACAAGGCTTGCTGAACCATCACACCTGGCTGCGCATTTGTTGTTGTGGAGCTACTGATTTGTGATTATGTCACGTACAAGTATCTTGAAAAACATATATCCGATTTTCAGCACATAACGAACGGCGCAGTCTTGAGATCGCTAAGACGGAACCAGACAGTTCCCTGTGTACGTTTGCCCGAGTCATGTTCACCTTTCGCATGTTCGCGTTAACTTAGAAAAGAGCGTCGGTGTATAGGCCAATTGGTGATTCGTGATTTGCAAACGTAACTGCAAAAACGCACGGGACACCGAAGGAGACAGCACAAAGCGGTTCTAACGTCGCTCCTTTCTCTGGTATGCTATGAGCTCACCGAGATATAAATGCAGGCTTGCCGAAAATATTTCAGAGATGTGCACGCAGGAAAGACAAAAAAAAAAGCAAAGCAGCTCGGGAGGTTCAACATAACTTTATTACGTGACCTTAGGATGACTGACCAAGTGTTGTTCCATGGTCTTTCAGGGCTTTTGAATTAGGTACAAGCTGCTTTTTAAGCACTCTAGCAGACACACTGGAAAGTGCATGCCAGGAAGTCATCATAATCAGAACGATTTTTATTTCATTATCAGACTCCGAAAAAATACAGATGTTGTGGGCCGTGAGTTTAAAGTTTCAAAACGGCTTGGCGCGCCCCACGGTCCCTTGACACCAACATGAACACGGAGGTGTAATAATGTCCGCCTGGGTGAGCTGTCCGCGCTGTTAGCGTTTACAATGTTGCATGCTTGCGCTGATACATACGTAGGATGGTATTGAACTGTCAGGAGATTTTTTTGGCGACTTTTAAATAACTATACAAGTTCGCGCGCACTTTGTTCTCGTCGCCGTCCGCTCTTTATAGTCGCGCACGTTTTGTGGTGCTGGTGACATTCGTAGTGAGCTCACGTACAGCTCAGGTGCTTCCGTCGCTCTTGACAGGTGCCACCAAGATAATTTGCTGGTGTTGTTTGACAGACTGTGTAATTCAACTCCCGCGTGGCTTCTTATCTTTTGGCTGACAACTGCTTTCTGCATTTCTGGTCTATGATACAATGCGGCAATCAAAGGAAACATATTGATACCAGACAGCGTGGCTGTATGAAAGAGGAAGACGACGTCGCTTGCTGGTTGTTGCTGGACTGTCGCCATCTTGTCCACCCTGCGCTGTGCATTGTGAATAGTTATTAAACAAGCTACCTGTAACATTATTGGTGGAGGTGCTGGGTAAGTCGACGTGTGTAACGGAGTTCGGCGGGAGGCGTATGAAATCGGTGCAGCTGAGACGACTTTGAGGTGGGTCGGTCGGATCGGAAAGGAGAGGCAAATCAAGGTGAAGAGAGCCGGCTGAACAGTCTATGAGGGCAGAGTGAGTGGCTAGAAAATCCATACCGAGAATGAGTTCATGAGGGCAATGTTCGATAACGGCAAAGAGAACGACAGTGCTTCTATCTTCAATAGTGACCCGGGCAGAGCACATGCCAATAATAGCGGCAGTTCCCCCGTCGGCGACTCGTACGGCTCGGTTTAGGGCGGGCGTGACAACTTTCTTAAGTCGGCGGCGAAGAGCAGCACTCATAATGGACACATGCGCCCCAGTATCTATTAACGCGCTCACAGGAACATTGTCCACAGTAACGTCCAAAAGATTCCGGTTCGTTAAACGAGGATTTCTTGCGGAGGTCGTCAATGCAGCTCCACCTCCAGAAGCTGCACTGCTTAGTTTTCCGGTCGGAGGTGCTGCGAATAGGTCGGAGAGGCAGCACGGCGAGATTGTGGGGGCGAGCGAGATTGACGGCGAGCAGGGGATGGTGAGCGGTCGTAGCGAGGTCTGGTCAGAGGTGCGGCAGGAGCAGAGAATGTGGTCGGCATAGAAGCAAGCGCTGAGGACGACTGGTTGACAGAACTGGCCCGGTTTGGAGACCCATAGTGTGCCGGTGGAGCCCAGTGGTTGCGGCAATAGCGAGCGATATGACCAACGCGTCGGCAGTTAAAACAGATGGGCTTGTCGTCAAAGGTACGCCATTCGGACGGGTTGCGTTGTCGAGAATAGTTGGAAGCAAGTCGAGGAGCGGACGGCCGACGATAAAAAAGCTCAGCAGAGTATACAGGTGGAGCAGGATTTAGGCCGAAGTTCGATAATTCTTGACGGACGACTGCCTGGATCAAGGAAACCGTTGTCGGGGAAGGGTCAGGCGTTGAGAATGGAGTGACCACCGGTTGCGCTGCCTCGACTTCTCGACGAATGATGCGGGTGAGGTGGTCATATCGAGGGGCCTGCCGGAAGACGTCTTCACAAGAGGAAGTAGGCGCTGTGTTCGGAAGGCGCGTGATGCTTTGAGGTACGCGGCGGGCTTTAGCCTGTTCTAGACGGCGGCATTCTTTAAGGATCGTGTCGATGCTCGCGATGTTGTTAAAAACCAGCAGATGGAAGGCGTCGTCGGCAATACCTTTCAGGACGTGATTAACTTTCTCGTCTTCCGACATGCGCTGGTCGGCCTTGCTACAAAGAGCCAGGACGTCAAGAATATAGGAAACGTAGGACTCAGTCGAAGTCTGGGCACGCGTGGCGAGAGCCTTCTTTGCAGCGAGCTGACGGCCAGATGAATCGCCGAAAAGATCGCGGATCTTCTCTTTGAAGAGATCCCAGCTCGTTATTTCTTCTTCGTGGGTTTCAAACCATGTCCGCGGCGTGCCGTCGAGGTAGAAAAGAACGTTAGCGAGCATGAGCGTGCGATCCCAGCGGCGCGTAGCACTGACGCGCTCGTACCGGTTCAGCCAGGCGTCAACGTCGGTAGTACCATCTCCGGAGAAAGTGCCTGGATCGCGGGGAGGCGAGAACGTGACGTAGGTTGTGGCTGGGGCTGAAGGGGTCGGCGGTGATGAAGCTCCGGGAGGCGAAGTCGGTGAGGGGTCGCCGGTGTTGCGACCGCTGCGCGTTTCCATGGAGGTACGGGAATCGTCCACCTCCACCAATAATGGACGACTTGCTCGCTGGGCGCTACGCCTGCAAGAATACACGTTCTCTGTAACGTATAAAACAGGGCGATTGCATCAGGATGCGGATTGTTTATCCCGCTACCCTGTGGAGGAAGCAGCCGATACTGACACCATCGCAGACGTTTTTTCTGTGTCGCAGCTGCTCAAAATTGGCGAAGAGCAACGCCGGGATGCATCTTTACGAGCCATCATTGACCAACTTGAGTCAGCACCTCGTGACGCGCCTCTACGAATGTATCTCGTCAAAGACGGGATCCTATACCGCCGCAACCTCGATCCACTCGGCTCCGACTTACTTCCCGTCATACCGGCACATCTGCGTTCGACTGTCCTTCACCAACTTCATGACGCTCCCTTGGCGGGCCACTTGGGCGTTTCCCGCACATACGACCGTGTACGTCGTCGGTTTTTTTGGCCTGGACTTGCCCGTTCTGTTCGACGCAGGGCAGGGCACTATCACGATACAAGAGTATCGCGATAGTATTTCAGAGATACTTTTGGGTTTCTGTATCGAGATACATTTGAAAAATGTATTTGTATCTCAGTAGTGAAATACTTTTATCATGTATCGTTTGTATCGCGATACTAAGCAGGACACGGGTATCTCGTTACATTTTTTTTTTGTCGGAAATGAGTTGAGGCGTGTTTTCAACGGGGGAATGACGTTTTTTTGTGCCAGGACAAGCAAAGGCGCGCCGCCGGTCGTCGACAGATAGAGCGGATATGGTTTCCCCTCAAGCACAGAATGGCCCATGTGGTAAAGGGCGCGACGCCGCAGATGGCAGAATCGCGGAGGCAGTGTTGTCGGCCTCTGCCGACGAAAGTCGTTCTCTCTCAAGGCCAGTGCAGCACGCCTAATTTTTTTCAGGTGGCAAGCCATTACTTCGTGCCCCCCGCGCGGATACCGCCTTGGAACGGAGGCTTTGCAATGCTTCGCGTGCGTTCAGTTCTCAAAGCGGCGGCATTTCCAGAAGCAGTTCCCGTAGTCGCGGCAAGTGACTAGAAGATGGCTATCTTTGTCGCGCTTTCAGCCACCTCTCCAACGTGCCAGTGTGCGTTCCTAATTGATCACAAGCGTGAAACGGTCTTTTGTGGTACCAGGCCGCCCCCACCGCCGGAGCCGACTTGCCTGTAGCGGCTTGCTGAAATGGGTGCTGGTAGCGTCGGTGGTGGTGACAGCTTTATTGAAGAGTGACCCTTTAGACACAGGCGACGGGTGCTTGCTGTAGTTTCTGATGGGGCGCTCTGAGCAGCTGTCCCTGTGTCAACGTCTGTTTAGAGAGCTGGCAGGAGCGACTTGGGAGGGCTCAAACCCTCTGACCGCCAAATAACGTGATTTTAGGAAGCCAAAGTTTGAATCGTGCAGTTTTGACATATTGGGCTCCATTGCACGTAGGAAATTACGACCAGCGGAATCCTCAGCCGTCTGAAGGCCTCAAGGCCGAGACAGACGGTACGATTTTCCATGCGATGCGGCGTCCGACACGGCGGTGGGAAAACCGGAATGGTGACCTTTCATAGCATCGGACAGCCACCATTCCCTCTCCCCCACCGCCGTGTCGGACGCCGCATCGCACGGAAAATCGTACCGTCTGTCTCGGCCTTCACCGCGCTGCCACCGCACGTCCGTTTCCGCTCCGTTTTTCTGCTCCGTTCCGCTTTTCGAGGCGGGAGGCTTCCGGAACAGTCCTCGGTGGGACCGCACGAGCGGACAGCATGCGCGCGCTGATTGGCCGACGCGATGTTCGCGAAGTGCTGGCAACCGTTCGTCACTGCAGCGGTGTTCGATGGCGGCGACTATCACCAGCAGACGACTCAAACATATACTTTTGCTTATGTGGGTTTAATTTTCCGCATTTTGACGTAAACAAAGCATTTGCGCGGTTACGTTCTGTTCTACAGCGGCACGAGTTGCATGGCATGCGGTCATGGACGCTCGAAACGCTGTATAGAGGGGCTTTACGCTGTGCAATAGTTGAAATTCAGTTATTGCTGCCGCATCTCAGGCATTCTCAGCAACAATCAGCCCATTTGCGCTAGGTCGTGTTCGGCGCGACATCGCAGCGTTTGAAGGTGTGTGCGCGTCAACTTGCAAGAACACGGCGTCCCCGCACACGTCTCTAATGCGATGATTCAGGTAGGGAACCTGTCGCGGCAACAGCGCTGCACGCTCACGACGATCAGGCCATCGATCGCGACGTGCAGACGTGTAGGTCATGAATAAAATTTCTTCCTCTTCATATCATAGAAGTGCGCAGTGCCGGCAATGGGGAGGCGGGCGGGGGGGGGGGGGGGGGCGGATGCAGTGCTGCTATAAACTAACGACAACCCCTGCCACCGATGACACCGTTCTGAAATGCAATGAAAAGAAACGCTCACTTGCACAAATTGTCTGTTTTCTTTCCAGCTAGCACTGCGGAATCTACGCAGTTAGCCGCAAAGGCACAGTGCTAAAAAAAACGCTGGAAGTAGGAGAATTTTCACAAGGTTCACTCGTATATCCTAGTTCTCCCAAAGCCGTTCAACCTTGCGTCATAAGTCCGCGGCCATGGCAAAGCACGAGTGCCTGCTCAAATTATTGTCACTGTTCTTGGCCGTCCTTTTGACTGATAGATATATGAGCATAGGCGTGCTCAGGGTTCCCCTTCGGGGGGGGGGGGGGGGGGGGGGGGGGGGGGGGGAGGCGAAGGTTCATCGCGGCGCCCCCCCCCCTCCATATTAAGTCAATGTATGGGGGCAGACTTTGCGCCTCGCTCTTCTTAGGTGACTAGGGGGGGGGGGGTGTGTGTGCAAGCCTGTTGAGTAGCTGTGTTCTTTTCTTACTGTGCCCAGATAAAATACATGGATACATGCGATGTCTTTTTTCTTGTTAACAGTTATCACATACTGAGGAAGACATCAAAAGAAATAGTCGCGATGCTTAAGTTGTACAACCAAGGAACAATTGCCCGTACAGCTGGGAAGAAAAACTGGGACCTAGACAGCCCGATAATTGAGGGGAGGACAGGGTGAAACTTATTAGGTTCTGCATGTAATCCATGCCCAGCCCCGCCAGAATCATTAACAAGATGTGGCAAAATCTTTGTGATGATTCTATCATGGCTCCCACCCAGTATCTGATCGAATGCTGGCAAGCAAGACAGCCACCTACATAAGTGGTAAACTGCACAGATGGTAATTATCCCAAAGCCAAGAAAAGAGGTGCAACAAGATAACCTCCGGCCTATTTCAATAACATCGAACACAGGCAAGCCTATTATGTAATGCTCATATGACTAAGTACATTCAGATTGCATTAATGTTATTTTGACATGCTGAAATGGTCATACCAAGCCAGAAGCTACGTACGTAGCTTGGGGCATTGATGACCGCGATCTTTTCCTGCATACCGTGATCAGGTTCAGGCCAAAACCGTCCGCACACAACATTATGCTACAAATTGAACCCTACATAATAGACGTGTGATTGCAGATATTGCATACCAAAGCAATCGTTAGAATGAGTCTCACGAAGGCCTTTGACAACATCACACACAAGGCTGTTATAGAGAAGCTACAGAAGCTAAACATATACATACATGTATGTAAGGACAACCATGTGTACCATGTGATGGTAATCGTAACAGGGGAGATCAGATCAGATCCAAAAAAAACGGCAGGAAGTGAAAGATGGAAGCTTGCGATGAAAAACTGTAAACAGGGGGTGGGTGCTCTAGCCGACGTTTCGAAAAGTGGACTTGGCTGGAACTGAAATCAGTTCCAGCCTTGAAGAAGACAAGTCCACTTGTCGAAACGTCGGCTCGAGCACCCACCCCCTGTTTACGGAGATCAGATCAGGTGACATAGAATTCAAAAGCTGGCGAACACCTTGGAAATCGGTTCCGTCTTCCTTTGTGCTGAATGTATACGCTTACTGGAAGAACTGAATAGCATGAAAGCATTACAGCATGGCCTGTAAGCTTATGGCATCATGTTGTGGGTTGGTGACAGCAATGGTCAGATAGAAAAAAACTGTGCAATACACCATACACAGGCTAAACCATACGCCAAACAAATGATGTGGCTTAATTATCTAAAGGATATCCAGTTGTCATTCTGCCATGAAAGAGGCCAACTTGGTACGCATAGTGCAGGCCTTCATTATCATGAGCTGTGTGCAACACCGTACCAAACTCCAAATGCCAGGGAAGACTACTATATATAGTGGTCACTAAAGATAGTGCAATATTACGACTCACGCAGAGTCCTATGGGCACACACACACTCAATGAACTTATTGACATAATGAACTACACAGCATGAGACAGCATAAGGGCGAATATTCCCCATAATGTACGCAGATATCTTTAATTACTCCCCCTACCTAGAAAGATTCACCCCAAATCACAGAATAAAAATACAGGAATGATGTGACAATGTTCATAGCTCTTTGCAACGTGTCCATTGTAACAGATGGCAATCCCAAAGTGGGAGGGTAAATGTGTGCTGAAAACGCCTAAGAAGCCGAGGAATTGCCCATTGCATTGGCAATGGCTTCCACGTGAGCCAAATATGTAATCAATGAAAGAAGGGAATTTTAAGGGCTCATTTCTTTGCTTCACACAACCTTAACAAAAACAGCACATAACGAAGCCAAGGGTATAGGGGACATTAATTATACTGTTTTAAGTGTATCGCTGAACAAATTATGATATAGATGTGAAGGAAGTAAAGTGGACAAAATGACAACTTGCCGCCATCAGGGACCGAACCTGCAATCCTTCGGATAACACGCCAAATACTCTACCAATTGAGCTATGGTAGAGCATTGAGCGTGTTATCCGAAGGTTGCAGGTTCGGTCCCTGATGGCGGCAAGTTGTCTTTTCGTCCACTTTACTTTCTTCACATCTATATCACAATTTGTACAGTGATACATTTAAAACAGTATAATTAACGTCTCTTATACCTTGCTTGACTTCATCATCTGCTGGTTTTCATTAAGGTTGTGTCAGATATGTAATCAGAAACTCCAAAGCCTCACTCTGCAACTTCACCAGGGGTGCATCTCGCTGACCGAACAGCAAATTCTGTCCAAATGATCGGGCACCTGTACACTATACCTTCCCATAAATGAGGCGGCTCATGCCATTGCTTGAGCAATTACATAACGAGCCACCAAGGTGCTTCTTCTAAGGTCAAGAGGGAACTGCACAGTTAACTACAGGGAGATCTAAAGTCATTACAGACTGGGAAGAGCCCAGTATACCCCTAAGCATTCGACAATTGCTATGCAGCAAGTGGGGACCCGGTGCCTCCACTAAACCAATAACACTTGAACCTGGTGGCTTGAACCTCATGTCAGCCTGGAAAGAGCAACTCTGGGCCATCCCATTGGCTAAAGACGGCCCTGGGCCCATGGGTTACTAGTCACTATTTAGGTGCCCATTTATTACCAGAAACTGCTGCGCACAAGCTAATGTTATCTCTTTCTCTCTTCTCTTGCTGTCATCTCTTTCTTCACATATAAAACCACACAGAGAAACTGCAGCACAAAACAACAACCTTGTGGAAATTTAATTCTTGCAACTTGTAAATTTTCTGAACACAATAGTTCTACTCTACCAGAAACACAAAATCTGTTCACCCATGCCTCAAGTTCTTACTGTGCATAAAAATGTTCTACATACCTAAGTGGTAAGCTTGATGGAGCATTTAAGTGAAAGTAATGTATGCATGAAATTTCTTATAACTTATCTAATGATTGTTATACATAGCTGCTTGTCACACATTTTCAAGAATACAGTACTTACATAAAAGCGAATATTTATATTGATGCCAACATAAGTGTTTGCAGTGAACATATATTCACATTTCTTGTTGAGGTCACAATGGTTTCCGCTGTCCCTTTAATATACCTAGCCATACTTCACACAACAATTAAACAATGCATAGTACATTATCAAAGTGCACAACAATAAGCAGTGCCATGGCATGTATGATCCTGCTCTCAGCAATGATGAAATCCGAGAATGATTGAATAATGACTGTGGTAGCTGTTAAGAGCACCCATGTATGTGTTCTCATTTGATCACTTTCACTACAAAGATTTGCTTGTGTAGGGCAACCAATGTTACTGAATTATATATGGCAAGCTCTACCTAAGCTACTGGCACACCCGAATGTGTCATATAGGTATTAACAACTTGGATAGTTATATAGAGCTATGTTTTTATAAAATGAAAAGAGCATGGCCTGGATAACATAAATAGGTGAGTTGTACCTACATATCATCTGAAAGCCCGCTCAAATCAAGCAACTAAGCTTTGGACTGAGTACAGTGCAAAGCTGAGAACAATGACATGAGTAGGCTCATATGATGCAGGACAAGAAGTAAGACAGAACATTAAGTACCACCTGTCACACCAGATTCAGATCATAGTACTGTATATATGCAGTGAATGCATAGTCATTGCATCTCTGTATCTTGTATACTTCTATTAGTCTCTACGTATAGGGTGCTATGTTTGCATAATCAACATTAGTTCATTAAATATTCTTGTAATCACCAAATGTTGTGTTCATTCTTCTATTATCACCTAGGCCAAGGTAGGCTGATAAATCGAGAAAACATTTCTTGCAGTTCGTCATTTTCATAACAAAACCTGTACTTTCTCGAGTGACGCTTTGAGACTAATGCACTATATGTTCTGTTTGAACCTGCAAGCTGGGCCTCTTTTATAATTACCTAGTCACTACATAACTACCTGATGAAATGAGGATATCCCCATGGGCACTGTGAGAGTGAGCAAAGAAGTGCAGAGCCTTAAATTGCTTCAAAAGAAAACATGCATAAGGGCAAATTTGGTATTCTTTCACAACACCACTTGAATCGCACAGCACGCACAATCTCGTTTGTTCCTGTATTGTTTAATATTGTACACACCTTATTGCAGAACTGTGTTTGAATAAAGTAACCTGATGATTATCACAGCCAACCCACAATTATCATGTCCAACAACTCTTAATGCATATGAGAAGTAACACATTGATCAGTTCACATATTCAAAAATACCACCGTAATTAGATTCTTTTTACAACTGTACATATTCTTTAAATTGTACTGCATTAGGTATATCGTCATGTTTTCACCAAGCATACAACAAAGATGCCATTATGCCATTGTCTTCTATTATCTTTGTTATGTACGAATATGATGCTATATGCGGTAATGCTCTCTTTTGTACAAGTTGATATTTATTATTTGTCTTTTGCATGTATAACTATTTGCTTTTGCTAGTACATATGCCCTGTAATTGCTCCTACAGTGGGCGGTGCCTAAGTAAACGTTTACTCCATCTCCCATTTTTCACCATTGTGCTTGATTTGCTGAAAAATAAACACGGACTGACTGCTTGAGTTATACGTAGGTGTCAATAAACCAATTTTGCAACTGACTATGACACGTTAACCATGCAATCATGGAATTATATGATCAGGTTACGTCGCCAGTATAACTATTCTTTTGCTTCCCACCCATCCATCCATGAAATACTCAGACAAAATAACTTAACCTCATGTTTTGACACAACAAATAACATAGAATTGAAAACAACATAATTGAAATAAAGACTGCTTGATTACTGAGGGTGGAGCCTGTTCTCCATGGCCCCACTGGCTATTGCAGCTCAACGGGCCTGTTCGAGGGTTACCAATTCGTTTCCATTGACAGATTGAAAAGCCACACCTTCCACGACCCATTGTTGGGTCGTTGTTAAGTAGTCGTAAGACGGCATTTGCGGGACGCTGTGTGCACTGGTACTGGAAGGTCGCTGTCTCCCTTCTGAGGATGAGACTGTATCAGTAAGTAGATGTTTGCATCCTACTGCCTTCTGTGCAGGGTGGCTTCTCAGGCTTGTGGCTGTTTTATTTGGAAGTACGGGTTCATGTGACATGGCACGAGGATTCTTGCTCCTACATCAGGTGGCATAAGTGTGGTTCCATTTTACATACCTGAGGCATTGAGGGGTAACACAGTCATATTATATTCAATGGAAACTTTTTCCAGTGACTCTAAGTCTTATCAACACAGAGTGCCGTGGTGTGTTGCATTGAGTCCTTTGTGCTGGGCCATAAGTGTGGCCCCAGCAAGTTTCTCAAATGTGTTGGTCATGCCTAGTTCGATGAGGCAGTCTGTGCTCATGTTTTTGGGCAGACCGAGTGCCACCTCGCAGGCAATCAAAATTATTCAATTTGCTTGGTGGATTTCAGTTTGTTGCGCATCTTGGAATGGGAGAGTGCAAGTTATTTTGCTCATGACGAAGGCGTGCCCTACTTTCATAGTGTCTATCTCCATTATTTCCTCTGTTGAGTGTGAAATCTTAATAAAGTTAGTAACATATGCATTGTGTACTTCAGTTGAAAAAATTTTTGAATTTTTTTCACATGCATTGCAAGCACTAGCAAGTGCAGACTCCTTGGATAAGTTCTCCATCGAGCAGTAGTAAATGTAGTGGTGGAGGTGTTGGTTTAGGGTCTCGGTGGTCAAATATATTTTTATTTTGATTTATCTTGGAGCGCACTTCATAACAACTTCTGCTGTGTATGATTCAACCTCGTCTAGGGACGTTGAATTCTGTCCTGTCTGTCACTGTACGAGCTCGTATGACTTAGAGTGCAGATTGCCATGCTGAGGTCTCTGTCTTGCTACTGTACAGCAACTTGAACAGAGGCAGTATAAAGTTGCCTCGGGAGTGAATACATATCCTTTTTAGTAGCAGGTTTTGAGAACTGTTTGCTGGCATTAGCAATACTGCTTCAAGTTCATCAGCCTGACTATTCTTAAGGGTAGGTGGACCTTTGCCGTGGTTGCAGTCATACATAGGATAGAGTGGTTGCTACATAGATTTCTACAAGTTGCTCCAACTAACATTTGGTAATGGTGGAATCTGGCAGTGTCTGCAGCCACACTGTTGCCCATCCTTGTGGGAACTCTTGGGGATTTAAGCAGCAGGAACTCATAGGCCGGGTGGTTCCCTTGTTTATATCTCGCTTCCACCCCCCCCCCCCTTCGGTGTACTATGCATATGTCCTCAAGGAGAATTAGTCGGTCCCTCTGTGCCATCCAAACTAGCACAAACTGTCTACATGTGCTTCACTTAATTAGTACAAATGCAATGTAGTGCATGTTATGAAGCCACGTTACTCATGCGCTATTTATTTATTTATTTCTTCATTCGGTGGCTACATTTCACCCGAGGGCACTGCAGAAAGAGGGTTCCAGCAATAATAACAACATTTGTACTGCACAAAGTGAAACAGTGCTTGGAATCGCAGTGTTACGAATCGAAACGTTGCTTGCGGAACATAAACATGGTCTAAATGTTACTGACCACTTTGAAAAAGAAATATGTAGCATCCAAGTGATAACAAACACAAAATACACACAGATACACTGTGGATATGGTAGTGGATGCACACAATATACAGAAATATTCAGCCATAACATTATCTGCAGATAATTCACTGTAAACAAAATCTGTGTGACACATAGCTTGTACAACTTCATCAGTAGTTTATTCTGGTGATTTATAGCATGAAAGCACAATAAATTGGCTAAGCCGTGACCACCTGGGTTTGTTGGTTTAACACAGCGGACGGCAACAAAAGCTATTCTTATTTTGTTAATGATTGCAGGGTGATGAGACATGCCTCAAGTATGAAGGATCTCTTTTAACCCTTTCAGACGCCACCTATGAAGAACTGTCTGTAAATGTGTCAAATCGATACATGTTATTTCAAGGCAATCGATATTATATTGCAACAAAAATATGTAATACGTTCATTTATGTGTGTTATAGTATCATCTTTCTAATTACTTTGTAATAAATATCTGTTTTATCTGAACCGATTCATGCTTTGTTTTGCATAGATAGAATGAAATCTCAGGCTAAAATATAGTGCAAATTTGTTTTCGTCCATGTCCATGTTGAACAGAGAAAATTATACTTTGACGTTTCCCGCGACCCACGTCACTATCAACAGTCACTTTTGAAAACAATCTGTAAGACCATATAGCAATGAAAGAACATCAGTGGGCAACCAAGGAAAAATAGGTTGTGCAGAACAAGCAGATGGGACAACTTTTCAAATCCTTTAGAAATTTTGTTGAACATGCAGTCGTTTTAAAATCTTTTCATCCAATGAGCAAATTGTTAGCACTAATATGGTGTCACACCACACAGTCACTTAATGGTCGCGGTCGGGCTGATCTGGATCGAATTTCTTTATCGACGTGGCTGCTTTACGCTAACTGTAAAAGGAAGCCATCACTGTTGAGAAATTTGATAGGGGCGTGCGAATAGTGAAATTTCATCTCGAATCGACTTCAAATCGAATAGTGCCGAATAGTAGCCAAAAATCTCCAATCGAATAAAGAATATTTTATTGAAAATTGCAAGAAAAAACCAAGAAATTGAAATGTGCTGATGTTCTCGAGGACCTAACGCGGTGAGTGAGCTGCCCAAAGGGTACAAATGGTCATGCAGAAGCACAAGCTGTTCCAGGTGGACCTGGCTTCAGGCTCTCTCACTGTGATGTTACAGTGTATGCTGCAGTTGAAAACACACGCTGACTGGGCACCTCAGTAGTAGGGATGGAAGGTGTCGCAAAGCAATTTTGGAGATTCCTGGATAGCTTTCCAGTATTTCGAAGGATCATCCTTTCTTGTGATCAGGGACTCATTGAAGTATTTTTCAACCTCTGACTATAAGGTCCGAGCTCAGTGTGCTGGTTTTTTTTTACATAACAGTTCGACAGTCTCACAGACTGTTCCCTGGCCTTCTTTTGCTGGAGCCATTACGGTGCGGAAATGACATATCTCCTTTAAAAAACATGTGCTCGCTTATGAACCAGGATCGGCAAAGGTGTTAATGAAGGGCTACTGTAACGACGTTAGCGTTAGTTTTAGCACCCCCACCCTAAGTTGCACCATTGGCCTTTGTTGTGTTTAGATATTCGTCCTGTTGAATCATTAAAAAACTTCGAATACTACCTATTCGAAAGCTGAATCAAATTATCGTTTCGAATTCAAAACTCGAATATTCGCACACCCCAAAAAATTTGATCCAAGAGGGGCTTAATAGCGATGGACCGTGTTACATGCTGGAAAACCAACATGAGCTTACCGAGAAGCTTCTGCAACGATACTTCGGGCCCTATAATATACTCTAATATTGTGGTGCACTGAACTATGACGTTTAGCCCAATGGCATGATGCAGCATAACATAGAGTTTCTACAATACGTACTAGAGGGAAATCTTACGCTAGGGTCTAGGGGAGCTGCAACGATTGACGCTCAGCCACATGGGAATGGATGGGCAAGTACACAATTTGTCTAAACATTCGTACTTTG